>NW_026600498.1:0-224077 GCF_029448725.1 Salvelinus fontinalis
TTTCCAAATACAAGCTTCAAATCATGTTGAAATACAGAAATTGACACTTTTCCAAAATCAAGCTCCAAATCATGTTGAAATACAGAAATAAACACTTTTCCATAAACAAGCTCTAAATCATGTTTGATGCACTCTGGAAGTTAATTTTTTTTCAGTACTGTTTAATCAGGATGTTAGGAACACTGTGGACAGTTTTCAGCAAGTTGCAACATTGAAATACAGAAATAAACACTTTTCCAAAAACAGGCTCTAAATCATGTTGAAATACAGAAATTAACACTTTTCCAAAAACAAGCTCTAATTCATGTTGAAATACAGAAATTAACACTTTTCCAAAAACAAGCTCCAAATCATGTTGAAATACAGAAATTGACACTTTTCCATAAACAAGCTCTAAATCATGTTTGATGCACTCTGGAAGTTAATTTTTTTTCAGTACTGTTTAATCAGGATGTTAGGAACACTGTGGACAGTTTTCAGCAAGTTGCAACATTGAAATACAGAAATAAACACTTTTCCAAAAACAAGCTCTAAATCATGTTGAAAAACAGAAATAAGCACTTTTCAAAAACAAGCTTTAAATCATGTTGAAATACAGAAATTGACACTTTTCCAAAAACAAGCTCCAAATCATGTTGAAATACAGAAATAAACACTTTTCCATAAACAAGCTCTAAATCATGTTTGATGCACTCTGGAAGTTAATTTTTTTTCAGTACTGTTTAATCAGGATGTTAGGAACACTGTGGACAGTTTTCAGCAAGTTGCAACATTGAAATACAGAAATAAACACTTTTCCAAAAACAAGCTCTAAATCATGTTGAAATACAGAAATAAACACTTTTCCAAAAACAAGCTCTAAATCATGTTGAAATACAGAAATTGACACTTTTCCATAAACAAGCTCTAAATCATGTTTGATGCACTCTGGAAGTTAATTTTTTTTCAGTACTGTTTAATCAGGATGTTAGGAACACTGTGGACAGTTTTCAGCAAGTTGCAACATTGAAATACAGAAATAAACACTTTCCAAAAACAAGCTCCAAATCATGTTGAAATACAGAAATAAAAACTTTTCCATAAACAAGCTCTAAATCATGTTTGATGCACTCTGGAAGTTAATTATTTTTCAGTACTGTTTAATCAGGATGTTAGGAACACTGTGGACAGTTTTCAGCAAGTTGCAACATTGAAATACAGAAATAAACACTTTTCCAAAAACAAGCTCTAAATCATGTTGAAATACAGAAATAAACACTTTTCCAAAAACAAGCTCCAAATCATGTTGAAATACAGAAATTGACACTTTTCCATAAACAAGCTCTAAATCATGTTTGATGCACTCTGGAAGTTAATTTTTTTTCAGTACTGTTTAATCAGGATGTTAGGAACACTGTGGACAGTTTTCAGCAAGTTGCAACATTGAAATTCAGAAATAAACACTTTTCCAAAAAACAAGCTCTAAATCATGTTTGATGCACTCTGGAAGTTAATTATTTTTCAGTACTGTTTAATCAGGATGTTAGGAACACTGTGGACAGTTTTCAGCAAGTTGCAACATTGAAATACAGAAATAAACACTTTTCCAAAAACAAGCTCCAAATCATGTTGAAATACAGAAATAAACACTTTTCCATAAACAAGCTCTAAATCATGTTTGATGCACTCTGGAAGTTAATTATTTTTCAGTACTGTTTAATCAGGATGTTAGGAACACTGTGGACAGTTTTCAGCAAGTTGCAACATTGAAATACAGAAATAAACACTTTTCCAAAAACAAGCTCTAAATCATGTTGAAATACAGAAATAAACACTTTTCCAAAAACAAGCTCTAAATCATGTTGAAATACAGAAATTGACACTTTTCCATAAACAAGCTCTAAATCATGTTTGATGAACTCTGGAAGTTAATTTTTTTTCAGTACTGTTTAATCAGGATGTTAGGAACACTGTGGACAGTTTTCAGCAAGTTGCAACATTGAAATTCAGAAATAAACACTTTTCCAAAAAACAAGCTCTAAATCATGTTTGATGCACTCTGGAAGTTAATTATTTTTCAGTACTGTTTAATCAGGATGTTAGGAACACTGTGGACAGTTTTCAGCAAGTTGCAACATTGAAATACAGAAATAAACACTTTTCCAAAAACAAGCTTCAAATCATGTTGAAATACAGAAATTGACACTTTTCCAAAAACAAGCTCCAAATCATGTTGAAATACAGAAATTAACACTTTTCCAAAGACAAGCTCCAAATCATGTTGAAATACAGAAATTGACACTTTTCCATAAACAAGCTCTAAATCATGTTTGATGCACTCTAGAAGTTAATTTTTTTTCAGTACTGTTTAATCAGGATGTTAGGAACACTGTGGACAGTTTTCAGCAAGTTGCAACATTGAAATACAGAAATAAACACTTTTCCAAAAACAAGCTCTAAATCATGTTGAAATACAGAAATAAGCACTTTTCAAAAACAAGCTTTAAATCACGTTGAAATACAGAAATTGAAATTTTCCATAAACAAGCTCTAAATCATGTTGAAATACAGAAATTAACACTTTTCCAAAAACAAGCTCCAAATCATGTTGAAATACAGAAATTGACACTTTTCCATAAACAAGCTCTAAATCATGTTTGATGAACTCTGGAAGTTAATTTTTTTTCAGTACTGTTTAATCAGGATGTTAGGAACACTGTGGACAGTTTTCAGCAAGTTGCAACATTGAAATTCAGAAATAAACACTTTTCCAAAAAACAAGCTCTAAATCATGTTTGATGCACTCTGGAAGTTAATTATTTTTCAGTACTGTTTAATCAGGATGTTAGGAACACTGTGGACAGTTTTCAGCAAGTTGCAACATTGAAATACAGAAATAAACACTTTTCCAAAAACAAGCTCTAAATCATGTTGAAATACAGAAATAAACACTTTTCCAAAAACAAGCTCTAAATCATGTTGAAATACAGAAATTGACACTTTTCCATAAACAAGCTCTAAATCATGTTTGATGAACTCTGGAAGTTAATTTTTTTTCAGTACTGTTTAATCAGGATGTTAAAAACACTGTGGACAGTTTTCAGCAAGTTGCAACATTGAAATACAGAAATAGACACTTTTCCAAAAACAAGCTCTAAATCATGTTTGATGCACTCTGGAAGTTAATTATTTTTCAGTACTGTTTAATCAGGATGTTAGGAACACTGTGGACAGTTTTCAGCAAGTTGCAACATTGAAATACAGAAATAAACACTTTTCCAAAAACAAGCTCTAAATCATGTTGAAATACAGAAATTGACACTTTTCCAAAAACAAGCTCCAAATCATGTTGAAATACAGAAATTAACACTTTTCCAAAGACAAGCTCCAAATCATGTTGAAATACAGAAATTGACACTTTTCCATAAACAAGCTCTAAATCATGTTTGATGCACTCTAGAAGTTAATTTTTTTTCAGTACTGTTTAATCAGGATGTTAGGAACACTGTGGACAGTTTTCAGCAAGTTGCAACATTGAAATACAGAAATAAACACTTTTCCAAAAACAAGCTCTAAATCATGTTGAAAAACAGAAATAAGTACTTTTCAAAAACAAGCTTTAAATCACGTTGAAATACAGAAATTGACACTTTTCCATAAACAAGCTCTAAATCATGTTGAAATACAGAAATTAACACTTTTCCAAAAACAAGCTCCAAATCATGTTGAAATACAGAAATTGACACTTTTCCATAAACAAGCTCTAAATCATGTTTGATGAACTCTGGAAGTTAATTTTTTTTCAGTACTGTTTAATCAGGATGTTAGGAACACTGTGGACAGTTTTCAGCAAGTTGCAACATTGAAATTCAGAAATAAACACTTTTCCAAAAAACAAGCTCTAAATCATGTTTGATGCACTCTGGAAGTTAATTATTTTTCAGTACTGTTTAATCAGGATGTTAGGAACACTGTGGACAGTTTTCAGCAAGTTGCAACATTGAAATACAGAAATAAACACTTTTCCAAAAACAAGCTTCAAATCATGTTGAAATACAGAAATTGACACTTTTCCAAAATCAAGCTCCAAATCATGTTGAAATACAGAAATAAACACTTTTCCATAAACAAGCTCTAAATCATGTTTGATGCACTCTGGAAGTTAATTTTTTTTCAGTACTGTTTAATCAGGATGTTAGGAACACTGTGGACAGTTTTCAGCAAGTTGCAACATTGAAATACAGAAATAAACACTTTTCCAAAAACAGGCTCTAAATCATGTTGAAATACAGAAATTAACACTTTTCCAAAAACAAGCTCTAATTCATGTTGAAATACAGAAATTAACACTTTTCCAAAAACAAGCTCCAAATCATGTTGAAATACAGAAATTGACACTTTTCCATAAACAAGCTCTAAATCATGTTTGATGCACTCTGGAAGTTAATTTTTTTTCAGTACTGTTTAATCAGGATGTTAGGAACACTGTGGACAGTTTTCAGCAAGTTGCAACATTGAAATACAGAAATAAACACTTTTCCAAAAACAAGCTCTAAATCATGTTGAAAAACAGAAATAAGCACTTTTCAAAAACAAGCTTTAAATCATGTTGAAATACAGAAATTGACACTTTTCCAAAAACAAGCTCCAAATCATGTTGAAATACAGAAATAAACACTTTTCCATAAACAAGCTCTAAATCATGTTTGATGCACTCTGGAAGTTAATTTTTTTTCAGTACTGTTTAATCAGGATGTTAGGAACACTGTGGACAGTTTTCAGCAAGTTGCAACATTGAAATACAGAAATAAACACTTTTCCAAAAACAAGCTCTAAATCATGTTGAAATACAGAAATAAACACTTTTCCAAAAACAAGCTCTAAATCATGTTGAAATACAGAAATTGACACTTTTCCATAAACAAGCTCTAAATCATGTTTGATGCACTCTGGAAGTTAATTATTTTTCAGTACTGTTTAATCAGGATGTTAGGAACACTGTGGACAGTTTTCAGCAAGTTGCAACATTGAAATTCAGAAATAAACACTTTTCCAAAAAACAAGCTCTAAATCATGTTTGATGCACTCTGGAAGTTAATTATTTTTCAGTACTGTTTAATCAGGATGTTAGGAACACTGTGGACAGTTTTCAGCAAGTTGCAACATTGAAATACAGAAATAAACACTTTTCCAAATACAAGCTTCAAATCATGTTGAAATACAGAAATTGACACTTTTCCAAAATCAAGCTCCAAATCATGTTGAAATACAGAAATAAACACTTTTCCATAAACAAGCTCTAAATCATGTTTGATGCACTCTGGAAGTTAATTTTTTTTCAGTACTGTTTAATCAGGATGTTAGGAACACTGTGGACAGTTTTCAGCAAGTTGCAACATTGAAATACAGAAATAAACACTTTTCCAAAAACAGGCTCTAAATCATGTTGAAATACAGAAATTAACACTTTTCCAAAAACAAGCTCTAATTCATGTTGAAATACAGAAATTAACACTTTTCCAAAAACAAGCTCCAAATCATGTTGAAATACAGAAATTGACACTTTTCCATAAACAAGCTCTAAATCATGTTTGATGCACTCTGGAAGTTAATTTTTTTTCAGTACTGTTTAATCAGGATGTTAGGAACACTGTGGACAGTTTTCAGCAAGTTGCAACATTGAAATACAGAAATAAACACTTTTCCAAAAACAAGCTCTAAATCATGTTGAAAAACAGAAATAAGCACTTTTCAAAAACAAGCTTTAAATCATGTTGAAATACAGAAATTGACACTTTTCCAACAACAAGCTCCAAATCATGTTGAAATACAGAAATAAACACTTTTCCATAAACAAGCTCTAAATCATGTTTGATGCACTCTGGAAGTTAATTTTTTTTCAGTACTGTTTAATCAGGATGTTAGGAACACTGTGGACAGTTTTCAGCAAGTTGCAACATTGAAATACAGAAATAAACACTTTTCCAAAAACAAGCTCTAAATCATGTTGAAATACAGAAATAAACACTTTTCCAAAAACAAGCTCTAAATCATGTTGAAATACAGAAATTGACACTTTTCCATAAACAAGCTCTAAATCATGTTTGATGCACTCTGGAAGTTAATTTTTTTTCAGTACTGTTTAATCAGGATGTTAGGAACACTGTGGACAGTTTTCAGCAAGTTGCAACATTGAAATACAGAAATAAACACTTTTCCAAAAACAAGCTCCAAATCATGTTGAAATACAGAAATAAACACTTTTCCATAAACAAGCTCTAAATCATGTTTGATGCACTCTGGAAGTTAATTTTTTTTCAGTACTGTTTAATCAGGATGTTAGGAACACTGTGGACAGTTTTCAGCAAGTTGCAACATTGAAATACAGAAATAAACACTTTTCCAAAAACAAGCTCTAAATCATGTTGAAATACAGAAATTAACACTTTTCCAAAAACAAGCTCTAATTCATGTTGAAATACAGAAATTAACACTTTTCCAAAAACAAGCTCTAAATCATGTTGAAATACAGAAATTAACACTTTTCCAAAAACAAGCTCCAAATCATGTTGAAATACAGAAATTGACACTTTTCCATAAACAAGCTCTAAATCATGTTTGATGCACTCTGGAAGTTAATTTTTTTTCAGTACTGTTTAATCAGGATGTTAGGAACACTGTGGACAGTTTTCAGCAAGTTGCAACATTGAAATACAGAAATAAACACTTTTCCAAAAACAGGCTCTAAATCATGTTGAAATACAGAAATTAACACTTTTCCAAAAACAAGCTCTAATTCATGTTGAAATACAGAAATTAACACTTTTCCAAAAACAAGCTCCAAATCATGTTGAAATACAGAAATTGACACTTTTCCATAAACAAGCTCTAAATCATGTTTGATGCACTCTGGAAGTTAATTTTTTTTCAGTACTGTTTAATCAGGATGTTAGGAACACTGTGGACAGTTTTCAGCAAGTTGCAACATTGAAATACAGAAATAAACACTTTTCCAAAAACAAGCTCCAAATCATGTTGAAATACAGAAATAAAAACTTTTCCATAAACAAGCTCTAAATCATGTTTGATGCACTCTGGAAGTTAATTTTTTTTCAGTACTGTTTAATCAGGATGTTAGGAACACTGTGGACAGTTTTCAGCAAGTTGCAACATTGAAATTCAGAAATAAACACTTTTCCAAAAAACAAGCTCTAAATCATGTTTGATGCACTCTGGAAGTTAATTTTTTTTCAGTACTGTTTAATCAGGATGTTAGGAACACTGTGGACAGTTTTCAGCAAGTTGCAACATTGAAATACAGAAATAAACACTTTTCCAAAAACAAGCTCTAAATCATGTTGAAAAACAGAAATAAGCACTTTTCAAAAACAAGCTTTAAATCATGTTGAAATACAGAAATTGACACTTTTCCAAAAACAAGCTCCAAATCATGTTGAAATACAGAAATAAACACTTTTCCATAAACAAGCTCTAAATCATGTTTGATGCACTCTGGAAGTTAATTTTTTTTCAGTACTGTTTAATCAGGATGTTAGGAACACTGTGGACAGTTTTCAGCAAGTTGCAACATTGAAATACAGAAATAAACACTTTTCCAAAAACAAGCTCTAAATCATGTTGAAATACAGAAATAAACACTTTTCCAAAAACAAGCTCTAAATCATGTTGAAATACAGAAATTGACACTTTTCCATAAACAAGCTCTAAATCATGTTTGATGCACTCTGGAAGTTAATTTTTTTTCAGTACTGTTTAATCAGGATGTTAGGAACACTGTGGACAGTTTTCAGCAAGTTGCAACATTGAAATACAGAAATAAACACTTTTCCAAAAACAAGCTTCAAATCATGTTGAAATACAGAAATTGACACTTTTCCAAAAACAAGCTCCAAATCATGTTGAAATACAGAAATAAACACTTTTCCATAAACAAGCTCTAAATCATGTTTGATGCACTCTGGAAGTTAATTTTTTTTCAGTACTGTTTAATCAGGATGTTAAGAACACTGTGGACAGTTTTCAGCAAGTTGCAACATTGAAATACAGAAATAAACACTTTTCCAAAAACAAGCTCTAAATCATGTTGAAATAAAGAAATAAACACTTTTCCAAAAACAAGCTCTAAATCATGTTGAAATACAGAAATTGACACTTTTCCATAAACAAGCTCTAAATCATGTTTGATGCACTCTGGAAGTTATTTTTTTTCAGTACTGTTTAATCAGGATGTTAGGAACACTGTGGACAGTTTTCAGCAAGTTGCAACATTGAAATACAGAAATAAACACTTTTCCAAAAACAAGCTCCAAATCATGTTGAAATACAGAAATAAACACTTTTCCATAAACAAGCTCTAAATCATGTTTGATGCACTCTGGAAGTTAATTTTTTTTCAGTACTGTTTAATCAGGATGTTAGGAACACTGTGGACAGTTTTCAGCAAGTTGCAACATTGAAATACAGAAATAAACACTTTTCCAAAAACAAGCTCTAAATCATGTTGAAATACAGAAATTAACACTTTTCCAAAAACAAGCTCTAATTCATGTTGAAATACAGAAATTAACACTTTTCCAAAAACAAGCTCTAAATCATGTTGAAATACAGAAATTAACACTTTTCCAAAAACAAGCTCCAAATCATGTTGAAATACAGAAATTGACACTTTTCCATAAACAAGCTCTAAATCATGTTTGATGCACTCTAGAAGTGAATTTTTTTTCAGTACTGTTTAATCAGGATGTTAGGAACACTGTGGACAGTTTTCAGCAAGTTGCAACATTGAAATACAGAAATAAACACTTTTCCAAAAACAGGCTCTAAATCATGTTGAAATACAGAAATTAACACTTTTCCAAAAACAAGCTCTAATTCATGTTGAAATACAGAAATTAACACTTTTCCAAAAACAAGCTCCAAATCATGTTGAAATACAGAAATTGACACTTTTCCATAAACAAGCTCTAAATCATGTTTGATGCACTCTGGAAGTTAATTTTTTTTCAGTACTGTTTAATCAGGATGTTAGGAACACTGTGGACAGTTTTCAGCAAGTTGCAACATTGAAATACAGAAATAAACACTTTTCCAAAAACAAGCTCCAAATCATGTTGAAATACAGAAATAAAAACTTTTCCATAAACAAGCTCTAAATCATGTTTGATGCACTCTGGAAGTTAATTTTTTTTCAGTACTGTTTAATCAGGATGTTAGGAACACTGTGGACAGTTTTCAGCAAGTTGCAACATTGAAATTCAGAAATAAACACTTTTCCAAAAAACAAGCTCTAAATCATGTTTGATGCACTCTGGAAGTTAATTTTTTTTCAGTACTGTTTAATCAGGATGTTAGGAACACAGTGGACAGTTTTCAGCAAGTTGCAGCATTGAAATACAGGAATAAACACTTTTCCAAAAACAAGCTCTATATCATATTGAACTACAGAAATTAACACTTTTCCAAAAACAAGCTCTAAATCATGTTGAAATACAGAAATTAACACTTTTCCAAAAACAAGCTCCAAATCATGTTGAAATACAGAAATTGACACTTTTCCATAAACAAGCTCTAAATCATGTTTGATGCACTCTAGAAGTGAATTTTTTTTCAGTACTGTTTAATCAGGATGTTAGGAACACTGTGGACAGTTTTCAGCAAGTTGCAACATTGAAATACAGAAATAAACACTTTTCCAAAAACAGGCTCTAAATCATGTTGAAATACAGAAATTAACACTTTTCCAAAAACAAGCTCTAATTCATGTTGAAATACAGAAATTAACACTTTTCCAAAAACAAGCTCCAAATCATGTTGAAATACAGAAATTGACACTTTTCCATAAACAAACTCTAAATCATGTTTGATGCACTCTGGAAGTTAATTTTTTTTCAGTACTGTTTAATCAGGATGTTAGGAACACTGTGGACAGTTTTCAGCAAGTTGCAACATTGAAATACAGAAATAAACACTTTTCCAAAAACAAGCTCCAAATCATGTTGAAATACAGAAATAAAAACTTTTCCATAAACAAGCTCTAAATCATGTTTGATGCACTCTGGAAGTTAATTATTTTTCAGTACTGTTTAATCAGGATGTTAGGAACACTGTGGACAGTTTTCAGCAAGTTGCAACATTGAAATACAGAAATAAACACTTTTCCAAAAACAAGCTCTAAATCATGTTGAAATACAGAAATAAACACTTTTCCAAAAACAAGCTCTAAATCATGTTGAAATACAGAAATTGACACTTTTCCATAAACAAGCTCTAAATCATGTTTGATGAACTCTGGAAGTTAATTTTTTTTCAGTACTGTTTAATCAGGATGTTAAAAACACTGTGGACAGTTTTCAGCAAGTTGCAACATTGAAATTCAGAAATAAACACTTTTCCAAAAAACAAGCTCTAAATCATGTTTGATGCACTCTGGAAGTTAATTATTTTTCAGTACTGTTTAATCAGGATGTTAGGAACACTGTGGACAGTTTTCAGCAAGTTGCAACATTGAAATACAGAAATAAACACTTTTCCAAAAACAAGCTCCAAATCATGTTGAAATACAGAAATAAAAACTTTTCCATAAACAAGCTCTAAATCATGTTTGATGCACTCTGGAAGTTAATTATTTTTCAGTACTGTTTAATCAGGATGTTAGGAACACTGTGGACAGTTTTCAGCAAGTTGCAACATTGAAATACAGAAATAAACACTTTTCCAAAAACAAGCTCTAAATCATGTTGAAATACAGAAATAAACACTTTTCCAAAAACAAGCTCTAAATCATGTTGAAATACAGAAATTGACACTTTTCCATAAACAAGCTCTAAATCATGTTTGATGAACTCTGGAAGTTAATTTTTTTTCAGTACTGTTTAATCAGGATGTTAAAAACACTGTGGACAGTTTTCAGCAAGTTGCAACATTGAAATTCAGAAATAAACACTTTTCCAAAAAACAAGCTCTAAATCATGTTTGATGCACTCTGGAAGTTAATTATTTTTCAGTACTGTTTAATCAGGATGTTAGGAACACTGTGGACAGTTTTCAGCAAGTTGCAACATTGAAATACAGAAATAAACACTTTTCCAAAAACAAGCTTCAAATCATGTTGAAATACAGAAATTGACACTTTTCCAAAAACAAGCTCCAAATCATGTTGAAATACAGAAATTAACACTTTTCCAAAGACAAGCTCCAAATCATGTTGAAATACAGAAATTGACACTTTTCCATAAACAAGCTCTAAATCATGTTTGATGCACTCTAGAAGTTAATTTTTTTTCAGTACTGTTTAATCAGGATGTTAGGAACACTGTGGACAGTTTTCAGCAAGTTGCAACATTGAAATACAGAAATAAACACTTTTCCAAAAACAAGCTCTAAATCATGTTGAAAAACAGAAATAAGCACTTTTCAAAAACAAGCTCTAAATCATGTTGAAATACAGAAATTAACACTTTTCCAAAAACAAGCTCCAAATCATGTTGAAATACAGAAATTGACACTTTTCCATAAACAAGCTCTAAATCATGTTTGATGAACTCTGGAAGTTAATTTTTTTTCAGTACTGTTTAATCAGGATGTTAGGAACACTGTGGACAGTTTTCAGCAAGTTGCAACATTGAAATACAGAAATAAACACTTTTCCAAAAACAAGCTCTAAATCATGTTGAAAAACAGAAATTGACACTTTTCCATAAACAAGCTCTAAATCATGTTTGATGCACTCTAGAAGTTAATTTTTTTTCAGTACTGTTTAATCAGGATGTTAGGAACACTGTGGACAGTTTTCAGCAAGTTGCAACATTGAAATACAGAAATAAACACTTTTCCAAAAACAAGCTCTAAATCATGTTGAAAAACAGAAATAAGCACTTTTCAAAAACAAGCTTTAAATCACGTTGAAATACAGAAATTGACACTTTTCCATAAACAAGCTCTAAATCATGTTGAAATACAGAAATTAACACTTTTCCAAAAACAAGCTCCAAATCATGTTGAAATACAGAAATTGACACTTTTCCATAAACAAGCTCTAAATCATGTTTGATGAACTCTGGAAGTTAATTTTTTTTCAGTACTGTTTAATCAGGATGTTAGGAACACTGTGGACAGTTTTCAGCAAGTTGCAACATTGAAATTCAGAAATAAACACTTTTCCAAAAAACAAGCTCTAAATCATGTTTGATGCACTCTGGAAGTTAATTATTTTTCAGTACTGTTTAATCAGGATGTTAGGAACACTGTGGACAGTTTTCAGCAAGTTGCAACATTGAAATACAGAAATAAACACTTTTCCAAAAACAAGCTTCAAATCATGTTGAAATACAGAAATTGACACTTTTCCAAAAACAAGCTCCAAATCATGTTGAAATACAGAAATAAACACTTTTCCATAAACAAGCTCTAAATCATGTTTGATGCACTCTGGAAGTTAATTTTTTTTCAGTACTGTTTAATCAGGATGTTAGGAACACTGTGGACAGTTTTCAGCAAGTTGCAACATTGAAATACAGAAATAAACACTTTTCCAAAAACAGGCTCTAAATCATGTTGAAATACAGAAAATAACACTTTTCCAAAAACAAGCTCTAATTCATGTTGAAATACAGAAATTAACACTTTTCCAAAAACAAGCTCCAAATCATGTTGAAATACAGAAATTGACACTTTTCCATAAACAAGCTCTAAATCATGTTTGATGCACTCTGGAAGTTAATTTTTTTTCAGTACTGTTTAATCAGGATGTTAGGAACACTGTGGACAGTTTTCAGCAAGTTGCAACATTGAAATACAGAAATAAACACTTTTCCAAAAACAAGCTCTAAATCATGTTGAAAAACAGAAATAAGCACTTTTCAAAAACAAGCTTTAAATCATGTTGAAATACAGAAATTGACACTTTTCCAAAAACAAGCTCCAAATCATGTTGAAATACAGAAATAAACACTTTTCCATAAACAAGCTCTAAATCATGTTTGATGCACTCTGGAAGTTAATTTTTTTTCAGTACTGTTTAATCAGGATGTTAGGAACACTGTGGACAGTTTTCAGCAAGTTGCAACATTGAAATACAGAAATAAACACTTTTCCAAAAACAAGCTCTAAATCATGTTGAAATACAGAAATAAACACTTTTCCAAAAACAAGCTCTAAATCATGTTGAAATACAGAAATTGACACTTTTCCATAAACAAGCTCTAAATCATGTTTGATGCACTCTGGAAGTTAATTTTTTTTCAGTACTGTTTAATCAGGATGTTAGGAACACTGTGGACAGTTTTCAGCAAGTTGCAACATTGAAATACAGAAATAAACACTTTTCCAAAAACAAGCTTCAAATCATGTTGAAATACAGAAATTGACACTTTTCCAAAAACAAGCTCCAAATCATGTTGAAATACAGAAATAAACACTTTTCCATAAACAAGCTCTAAATCATGTTTGATGCACTCTGGAAGTTAATTTTTTTTCAGTACTGTTTAATCAGGATGTTAGGAACACTGTGGACAGTTTTCAGCAAGTTGCAACATTGAAATACAGAAATAAACACTTTTCCAAAAACAAGCTCTAAATCATGTTGAAATAAAGAAATAAACACTTTTCCAAAAACAAGCTCTAAATCATGTTGAAATACAGAAATTGACACTTTTCCATAAACAAGCTCTAAATCATGTTTGATGCACTCTGGAAGTTATTTTTTTTTCAGTACTGTTTAATCAGGATGTTAGGAACACTGTGGACAGTTTTCAGCAAGTTGCAACATTGAAATACAGAAATAAACACTTTTCCAAAAACAAGCTCTACATCATGTTGAAATACAGAAATAAACACTTTTCCATAAACAAGCTCTAAATCATGTTTGATGCACTCTGGAAGTTAATTTTTTTTCAGTACTGTTTAATCAGGATGTTAGGAACACTGTGGACAGTTTTCAGCAAGTTGCAACATTGAAATACAGAAATAAACACTTTTCCAAAAACAAGCTCTAAATCATGTTGAAAAACAGAAATAAGCACTTTTCAAAAACAAGCTTTAAATCATGTTGAAATACAGAAATTGACACTTTTCCAAAAACAAGCTCCAAATCATGTTGAAATACAGAAATAAACACTTTTCCATAAACAAGCTCTAAATCATGTTTGATGCACTCTGGAAGTTAATTTTTTTTCAGTACTGTTTAATCAGGATGTTAGGAACACTGTGGACAGTTTTCAGCAAGTTGCAACATTGAAATACAGAAATAAACACTTTTCCAAAAACAAGCTCTAAATCATGTTGAAATACAGAAATAAACACTTTTCCAAAAACAAGCTCTAAATCATGTTGAAATACAGAAATTGACACTTTTCCATAAACAAGCTCTAAATCATGTTTGATGCACTCTGGAAGTTAATTTTTTTTCAGTACTGTTTAATCAGGATGTTAGGAACACTGTGGACAGTTTTCAGCAAGTTGCAACATTGAAATACAGAAATAAACACTTTTCCAAAAACAAGCTCCAAATCATGTTGAAATACAGAAATAAAAACTTTTCCATAAACAAGCTCTAAATCATGTTTGATGCACTCTGGAAGTTAATTATTTTTCAGTACTGTTTAATCAGGATGTTAGGAACACTGTGGACAGTTTTCAGCAAGTTGCAACATTGAAATACAGAAATAAACACTTTTCCAAAAACAAGCTTCAAATCATGTTGAAATACAGAAATTGACACTTTTCCAAAAACAAGCTCCAAATCATGTTGAAATACAGAAATAAACACTTTTCCATAAACAAGCTCTAAATCATGTTTGATGCACTCTGGAAGTTAATTTTTTTTCAGTACTGTTTAATCAGGATGTTAGGAACACTGTGGACAGTTTTCAGCAAGTTGCAACATTGAAATACAGAAATAAACACTTTTCCAAAAACAAGCTCTAAATCATGTTGAAATAAAGAAATAAACACTTTTCCAAAAACAAGCTCTAAATCATGTTGAAATACAGAAATTGACACTTTTCCATAAACAAGCTCTAAATCATGTTTGATGCACTCTGGAAGTTATTTTTTTTTCAGTACTGTTTAATCAGGATGTTAGGAACACTGTGGACAGTTTTCAGCAAGTTGCAACATTGAAATACAGAAATAAACACTTTTCCAAAAACAAGCTCTACATCATGTTGAAATACAGAAATAAACACTTTTCCATAAACAAGCTCTAAATCATGTTTGATGCACTCTGGAAGTTAATTTTTTTTCAGTACTGTTTAATCAGGATGTTAGGAACACTGTGGACAGTTTTCAGCAAGTTGCAACATTGAAATACAGAAATAAACACTTTTCCAAAAACAAGCTCTAAATCATGTTGAAAAACAGAAATAAGCACTTTTCAAAAACAAGCTTTAAATCATGTTGAAATACAGAAAT
Organism: Salvelinus fontinalis; assembly: GCF_029448725.1. NCBI lineage: Eukaryota > Metazoa > Chordata > Actinopteri > Salmoniformes > Salmonidae > Salvelinus > Salvelinus fontinalis. The sequence continues at coordinate 15,409 of NW_026600498.1, forward strand.
TGACACTTTTCCAAAAACAAGCTCCAAATCATGTTGAAATACAGAAATAAACACTTTTCCATAAACAAGCTCTAAATCATGTTTGATGCACTCTGGAAGTTAATTTTTTTTCAGTACTGTTTAATCAGGATGTTAGGAACACTGTGGACAGTTTTCAGCAAGTTGCAACATTGAAATACAGAAATAAACACTTTTCCAAAAACAAGCTCTAAATCATGTTGAAATACAGAAATAAACACTTTTCCAAAAACAAGCTCTAAATCATGTTGAAATACAGAAATTGACACTTTTCCATAAACAAGCTCTAAATCATGTTTGATGCACTCTGGAAGTTAATTTTTTTTCAGTACTGTTTAATCAGGATGTTAGGAACACTGTGGACAGTTTTCAGCAAGTTGCAACATTGAAATACAGAAATAAACACTTTTCCAAAAACAAGCTCCAAATCATGTTGAAATACAGAAATAAAAACTTTTCCATAAACAAGCTCTAAATCATGTTTGATGCACTCTGGAAGTTAATTATTTTTCAGTACTGTTTAATCAGGATGTTAGGAACACTGTGGACAGTTTTCAGCAAGTTGCAACATTGAAATACAGAAATAAACACTTTTCCAAAAACAAGCTCTAAATCATGTTGAAATACAGAAATAAACACTTTTCCAAAAACAAGCTCTAAATCATGTTGAAATACAGAAATTGACACTTTTCCATAAACAAGCTCTAAATCATGTTTGATGAACTCTGGAAGTTAATTTTTTTTCAGTACTGTTTAATCAGGATGTTAGGAACACTGTGGACAGTTTTCAGCAAGTTGCAACATTGAAATTCAGAAATAAACACTTTTCCAAAAAACAAGCTCTAAATCATGTTTGATGCACTCTGGAAGTTAATTATTTTTCAGTACTGTTTAATCAGGATGTTAGGAACACTGTGGACAGTTTTCAGCAAGTTGCAACATTGAAATACAGAAATAAACACTTTTCCAAAAACAAGCTCCAAATCATGTTGAAATACAGAAATAAAAACTTTTCCATAAACAAGCTCTAAATCATGTTTGATGCACTCTGGAAGTTAATTATTTTTCAGTACTGTTTAATCAGGATGTTAGGAACACTGTGGACAGTTTTCAGCAAGTTGCAACATTGAAATACAGAAATAAACACTTTTCCAAAAACAAGCTCTAAATCATGTTGAAATACAGAAATAAACACTTTTCCAAAAACAAGCTCTAAATCATGTTGAAATACAGAAATTGACACTTTTCCATAAACAAGCTCTAAATCATGTTTGATGAACTCTGGAAGTTAATTTTTTTTCAGTACTGTTTAATCAGGATGTTAAAAACACTGTGGACAGTTTTCAGCAAGTTGCAACATTGAAATTCAGAAATAAACACTTTTCCAAAAAACAAGCTCTAAATCATGTTTGATGCACTCTGGAAGTTAATTATTTTTCAGTACTGTTTAATCAGGATGTTAGGAACACTGTGGACAGTTTTCAGCAAGTTGCAACATTGAAATACAGAAATAAACACTTTTCCAAAAACAAGCTTCAAATCATGTTGAAATACAGAAATTGACACTTTTCCAAAAACAAGCTCCAAATCATGTTGAAATACAGAAATTAACACTTTTCCAAAGACAAGCTCCAAATCATGTTGAAATACAGAAATTGACACTTTTCCATAAACAAGCTCTAAATCATGTTTGATGCACTCTAGAAGTTAATTTTTTTTCAGTACTGTTTAATCAGGATGTTAGGAACACTGTGGACAGTTTTCAGCAAGTTGCAACATTGAAATACAGAAATAAACACTTTTCCAAAAACAAGCTCTAAATCATGTTGAAAAACAGAAATAAGCACTTTTCAAAAACAAGCTTTAAATCACGTTGAAATACAGAAATTGACACTTTTCCATAAACAAGCTCTAAATCATGTTGAAATACAGAAATTAACACTTTTCCAAAAACAAGCTCCAAATCATGTTGAAATACAGAAATTGACACTTTTCCATAAACAAGCTCTAAATCATGTTTGATGAACTCTGGAAGTTAATTTTTTTTCAGTACTGTTTAATCAGGATGTTAGGAACACTGTGGACAGTTTTCAGCAAGTTGCAACATTGAAATACAGAAATAAACACTTTTCCAAAAACAAGCTCTAAATCATGTTGAAAAACAGAAATTGACACTTTTCCATAAACAAGCTCTAAATCATGTTTGATGCACTCTAGAAGTTAATTTTTTTTCAGTACTGTTTAATCAGGATGTTAGGAACACTGTGGACAGTTTTCAGCAAGTTGCAACATTGAAATACAGAAATAAACACTTTTCCAAAAACAAGCTCTAAATCATGTTGAAAAACAGAAATAAGCACTTTTCAAAAACAAGCTTTAAATCACGTTGAAATACAGAAATTGACACTTTTCCATAAACAAGCTCTAAATCATGTTGAAATACAGAAATTAACACTTTTCCAAAAACAAGCTCCAAATCATGTTGAAATACAGAAATTGACACTTTTCCATAAACAAGCTCTAAATCATGTTTGATGAACTCTGGAAGTTAATTTTTTTTCAGTACTGTTTAATCAGGATGTTAGGAACACTGTGGACAGTTTTCAGCAAGTTGCAACATTGAAATTCAGAAATAAACACTTTTCCAAAAAACAAGCTCTAAATCATGTTTGATGCACTCTGGAAGTTAATTATTTTTCAGTACTGTTTAATCAGGATGTTAGGAACACTGTGGACAGTTTTCAGCAAGTTGCAACATTGAAATACAGAAATAAACACTTTTCCAAAAACAAGCTTCAAATCATGTTGAAATACAGAAATTGACACTTTTCCAAAAACAAGCTCCAAATCATGTTGAAATACAGAAATAAACACTTTTCCATAAACAAGCTCTAAATCATGTTTGATGCACTCTGGAAGTTAATTTTTTTTCAGTACTGTTTAATCAGGATGTTAGGAACACTGTGGACAGTTTTCAGCAAGTTGCAACATTGAAATACAGAAATAAACACTTTTCCAAAAACAGGCTCTAAATCATGTTGAAATACAGAAAATAACACTTTTCCAAAAACAAGCTCTAATTCATGTTGAAATACAGAAATTAACACTTTTCCAAAAACAAGCTCCAAATCATGTTGAAATACAGAAATTGACACTTTTCCATAAACAAGCTCTAAATCATGTTTGATGCACTCTGGAAGTTAATTTTTTTTCAGTACTGTTTAATCAGGATGTTAGGAACACTGTGGACAGTTTTCAGCAAGTTGCAACATTGAAATACAGAAATAAACACTTTTCCAAAAACAAGCTCTAAATCATGTTGAAAAACAGAAATAAGCACTTTTCAAAAACAAGCTTTAAATCATGTTGAAATACAGAAATTGACACTTTTCCAAAAACAAGCTCCAAATCATGTTGAAATACAGAAATAAACACTTTTCCATAAACAAGCTCTAAATCATGTTTGATGCACTCTGGAAGTTAATTTTTTTTCAGTACTGTTTAATCAGGATGTTAGGAACACTGTGGACAGTTTTCAGCAAGTTGCAACATTGAAATACAGAAATAAACACTTTTCCAAAAACAAGCTCTAAATCATGTTGAAATACAGAAATAAACACTTTTCCAAAAACAAGCTCTAAATCATGTTGAAATACAGAAATTGACACTTTTCCATAAACAAGCTCTAAATCATGTTTGATGCACTCTGGAAGTTAATTTTTTTTCAGTACTGTTTAATCAGGATGTTAGGAACACTGTGGACAGTTTTCAGCAAGTTGCAACATTGAAATACAGAAATAAACACTTTTCCAAAAACAAGCTTCAAATCATGTTGAAATACAGAAATTGACACTTTTCCAAAAACAAGCTCCAAATCATGTTGAAATACAGAAATAAACACTTTTCCATAAACAAGCTCTAAATCATGTTTGATGCACTCTGGAAGTTAATTTTTTTTCAGTACTGTTTAATCAGGATGTTAGGAACACTGTGGACAGTTTTCAGCAAGTTGCAACATTGAAATACAGAAATAAACACTTTTCCAAAAACAAGCTCTAAATCATGTTGAAATAAAGAAATAAACACTTTTCCAAAAACAAGCTCTAAATCATGTTGAAATACAGAAAATGACACTTTTCCATAAACAAGCTCGAAATCATGTTTGATGCACTCTGGAAGTTATTTTTTTTTCAGTACTGTTTAATCAGGATGTTAGGAACACTGTGGACAGTTTTCAGCAAGTTGCAACATTGAAATACAGAAATAAACACTTTTCCAAAAACAAGCTCTACATCATGTTGAAATACAGAAATAAACACTTTTCCATAAACAAGCTCTAAATCATGTTTGATGCACTCTGGAAGTTAATTTTTTTTCAGTACTGTTTAATCAGGATGTTAGGAACACAGTGGACAGTTTTCAGCAAGTTGCAGCATTGAAATACAGAAATAAACACTTTTCCAAAAACAAGCTCTATATCATATTGAAATACAGAAATTAACACTTTTCCAAAAACAAGCTCTAATTCATGTTGAAATACAGAAATTAACACTTTTCCAAAAACAAGCTCCAAATCATGTTGAAATACAGAAATTGACACTTTTCCATAAACAAGCTCTAAATCATGTTTGATGCACTCTGGAAGTTAATTTTTTTTCAGTACTGTTTAATCAGGATGTTAGGAACACTGTGGACAGTTTTCAGCAAGTTGCAACATTGAAATACAGAAATAAACACTTTTCCAAAAACAAGCTCTAAATCATGTTGAAAAACAGAAATAAGCACTTTTCAAAAACAAGCTTTAAATCATGTTGAAATACAGAAATTGACACTTTTCCAAAAACAAGCTCCAAATCATGTTGAAATACAGAAATAAACACTTTTCCATAAACAAGCTCTAAATCATGTTTGATGCACTCTGGAAGTTAATTTTTTTTCAGTACTGTTTAATCAGGATGTTAGGAACACTGTGGACAGTTTTCAGCAAGTTGCAACATTGAAATACAGAAATAAACACTTTTCCAAAAACAAGCTCTAAATCATGTTGAAATAAAGAAATAAAAACTTTTCCAAAAACAAGCTCTAAATCATGTTGAAATACAGAAATTGACACTTTTCCATAAACAAGCTCTAAATCATGTTTGATGCACTCTGGAAGTTAATTTTTTTTCAGTACTGTTTAATCAGGATGTTAGGAACACTGTGGACAGTTTTCAGCAAGTTGCAACATTGAAATACAGAAATAAACACTTTTCCAAAAACAAGCTCTAAATCATGTTGAAAAACAGAAATAAGCACTTTTCAAAAACAAGCTTTAAATCACGTTGAAATACAGAAATTGACACTTTTCCATAAACAAGCTCTAAATCATGTTGAAATACAGAAATTAACACTTTTCCAAAAACAAGCTCCAAATCATGTTGAAATACAGAAATTGACACTTTTCCATAAACAAGCTCTAAATCATGTTTGATGAACTCTGGAAGTTAATTTTTTTTCAGTACTGTTTAATCAGGATGTTAGGAACACTGTGGACAGTTTTCAGCAAGTTGCAACATTGAAATACAGAAATAAACACTTTTCCAAAAACAAGCTCCAAATCATGTTGAAATACAGAAATAAACACTTTTCCATAAACAAGCTCTAAATCATGTTTGATGCACTCTGGAAGTTAATTTTTTTTTCAGTACTGTTTAATCAGGATGTTAGGAACACTGTGGACAGTTTTCAGCAAGTTGCAACATTGAAATACAGAAATAAACACTTTTCCAAAAACAAGCTCTATATCATATTGAAATACAGAAATTAACACTTTTCCAAAAACAAGCTCTAAATCATGTTGAAATACAGAAATTAACACTTTTCCAAAAACAAGCTCCAAATCATGTTGAAATACAGAAATTGACACTTTTCCATAAACAAGCTCTAAATCGTGTTTGATGCACTCTAGAAGTTAATTTTTTTTCAGTACTGTTTAATCAGGATGTTAGGAACACTGTGGACAGTTTTCAGCAAGTTGCAACATTGAAATACAGAAATAAACACTTTTCCAAAAACAAGCTCTAAATCATGTTGAAAAACAGAAATAAGCACTTTTCAAAAACAAGCTTTAAATCACGTTGAAATACAGAAATTGACACTTTTCCATAAACAAGCTCTAAATCATGTTGAAATAGAGAAATTAACACTTTTCCAAAAACAAGCTCCAAATCATGTTGAAATACAGAAATTGACACTTTTCCATAAACAAGCTCTAAATCATGTTGAAATACAGAAATAAACACTTTTCCATAAACAAGCTCTAAATCATGTTTGATGAACTCTGGAAGTTAATTTTTTTTCAGTACTGTTTAATCAGGATGTTAGGAACACTGTGGACAGTTTTCAGCAAGTTGCAACATTGAAATTCAGAAATAAACACTTTTCCAAAAAACAAGCTCTAAATCATGTTTGATGCACTCTGGAAGTTAATTATTTTTCAGTACTGTTTAATCAGGATGTTAGGAACACTGTGGACAGTTTTCAGCAAGTTGCAACATTGAAATACAGAAATAAACACTTTTCCAAAAACAAGCTTCAAATCATGTTGAAATACAGAAATTGACACTTTTCCAAAAACAAGCTCCAAATCATGTTGAAATACAGAAATAAACACTTTTCCATAAACAAGCTCTAAATCATGTTTGATGCACTCTGGAAGTTAATTTTTTTTCAGTACTGTTTAATCAGGATGTTAGGAACACTGTGGACAGTTTTCAGCAAGTTGCAACATTGAAATACAGAAATAAACACTTTTCCAAAAACAGGCTCTAAATCATGTTGAAATACAGAAAATAACACTTTTCCAAAAACAAGCTCTAATTCATGTTGAAATACAGAAATTAACACTTTTCCAAAAACAAGCTCCAAATCATGTTGAAATACAGAAATTGACACTTTTCCATAAACAAGCTCTAAATCATGTTTGATGCACTCTGGAAGTTAATTTTTTTTCAGTACTGTTTAATCAGGATGTTAGGAACACTGTGGACAGTTTTCAGCAAGTTGCAACATTGAAATACAGAAATAAACACTTTTCCAAAAACAAGCTCTAAATCATGTTGAAAAACAGAAATAAGCACTTTTCAAAAACAAGCTTTAAATCATGTTGAAATACAGAAATTGACACTTTTCCAAAAACAAGCTCCAAATCATGTTGAAATACAGAAATAAACACTTTTCCATAAACAAGCTCTAAATCATGTTTGATGCACTCTGGAAGTTAATTTTTTTTCAGTACTGTTTAATCAGGATGTTAGGAACACTGTGGACAGTTTTCAGCAAGTTGCAACATTGAAATACAGAAATAAACACTTTTCCAAAAACAAGCTCTAAATCATGTTGAAATACAGAAATAAACACTTTTCCAAAAACAAGCTCTAAATCATGTTGAAATACAGAAATTGACACTTTTCCATAAACAAGCTCTAAATCATGTTTGATGCACTCTGGAAGTTAATTTTTTTTCAGTACTGTTTAATCAGGATGTTAGGAACACTGTGGACAGTTTTCAGCAAGTTGCAACATTGAAATACAGAAATAAACACTTTTCCAAAAACAAGCTTCAAATCATGTTGAAATACAGAAATTGACACTTTTCCAAAAACAAGCTCCAAATCATGTTGAAATACAGAAATAAACACTTTTCCATAAACAAGCTCTAAATCATGTTTGATGCACTCTGGAAGTTAATTTTTTTTCAGTACTGTTTAATCAGGATGTTAGGAACACTGTGGACAGTTTTCAGCAAGTTGCAACATTGAAATACAGAAATAAACACTTTTCCAAAAACAAGCTCTAAATCATGTTGAAATAAAGAAATAAACACTTTTCCAAAAACAAGCTCTAAATCATGTTGAAATACAGAAAATGACACTTTTCCATAAACAAGCTCTAAATCATGTTTGATGCACTCTGGAAGTTATTTTTTTTCAGTACTGTTTAATCAGGATGTTAGGAACACTGTGGACAGTTTTCAGCAAGTTGCAACATTGAAATACAGAAATAAACACTTTTCCAAAAACAAGCTCTACATCATGTTGAAATACAGAAATAAACACTTTTCCATAAACAAGCTCTAAATCATGTTTGATGCACTCTGGAAGTTAATTTTTTTTCAGTACTGTTTAATCAGGATGTTAGGAACACAGTGGACAGTTTTCAGCAAGTTGCAGCATTGAAATACAGAAATAAACACTTTTCCAAAAACAAGCTCTATATCATATTGAAATACAGAAATTAACACTTTTCCAAAAACAAGCTCTAATTCATGTTGAAATACAGAAATTAACACTTTTCCAAAAACAAGCTCCAAATCATGTTGAAATACAGAAATTGACACTTTTCCATAAACAAGCTCTAAATCATGTTTGATGCACTCTGGAAGTTAATTTTTTTTCAGTACTGTTTAATCAGGATGTTAGGAACACTGTGGACAGTTTTCAGCAAGTTGCAACATTGAAATACAGAAATAAACACTTTTCCAAAAACAAGCTCTAAATCATGTTGAAAAACAGAAATAAGCACTTTTCAAAAACAAGCTTTAAATCATGTTGAAATACAGAAATTGACACTTTTCCAAAAACAAGCTCCAAATCATGTTGAAATACAGAAATAAACACTTTTCCATAAACAAGCTCTAAATCATGTTTGATGCACTCTGGAAGTTAATTTTTTTTCAGTACTGTTTAATCAGGATGTTAGGAACACTGTGGACAGTTTTCAGCAAGTTGCAACATTGAAATACAGAAATAAACACTTTTCCAAAAACAAGCTCTAAATCATGTTGAAATACAGAAATAAACACTTTTCCAAAAACAAGCTCTAAATCATGTTGAAATACAGAAATTGACACTTTTCCATAAACAAGCTCTAAATCATGTTTGATGCACTCTGGAAGTTAATTTTTTTTCAGTACTGTTTAATCAGGATGTTAGGAACACTGTGGACAGTTTTCAGCAAGTTGCAACATTGAAATACAGAAATAAACACTTTTCCAAAAACAAGCTCTAAATCATGTTGAAAAACAGAAATAAGCACTTTTCAAAAACAAGCTTTAAATCATGTTGAAATACAGAAATTGACACTTTTCCATAAACAAGCTCTAAATCATGTTGAAATACAGAAATTAACACTTTTCCAAAAACAAGCTCCAAATCATGTTGAAATACAGAAATTGACACTTTTCCATAAACAAGCTCTAAATCATGTTTGATGCACTCTGGAAGTTAATTTTTTTTCAGTACTGTTTAATCAGGATGTTAGGAACACTGTGGACAGTTTTCAGCAAGTTGCAACATTGAAATACAGAAATAAACACTTTTCCAAAAACAAGCTCCAAATCATGTTGAAATACAGAAATAAACACTTTTCCATAAACAAGCTCTAAATCATGTTTGATGCACTCTGGAAGTTAATTTTTTTTCAGTACTGTTTAATCAGGATGTTAGGAACACTGTGGACAGTTTTCAGCAAGTTGCAACATTGAAATACAGAAATAAACACTTTTCCAAAAACAAGCTCTATATCATATTGAAATACAGAAATTAACACTTTTCCAAAAACAAGCTCTAAATCATGTTGAAATACAGAAATTAACACTTTTCCAAAAACAAGCTCCAAATCATGTTGAAATACAGAAATTGACACTTTTCCATAAACAAGCTCTAAATCATGTTTGATGCACTCTAGAAGTTAATTTTTTTTCAGTACTGTTTAATCAGGATGTTAGGAACACTGTGGACAGTTTTCAGCAAGTTGCAACATTGAAATACAGAAATAAACACTTTTCCAAAAACAAGCTCTAAATCATGTTGAAAAACAGAAATAAGCACTTTTCAAAAACAAGCTTTAAATCACGTTGAAATACAGAAATTGACACTTTTCCATAAACAAGCTCTAAATCATGTTGAAATACAGAAATTAACACTTTTCCAAAAACAAGCTCCAAATCATGTTGAAATACAGAAATTGACACTTTTCCATAAACAAGCTCTAAATCATGTTTGATGCACTCTGGAAGTTAATTTTTTTTCAGTACTGTTTAATCAGGATGTTAGGAACACTGTGGACAGTTTTCAGCAAGTTGCAACATTGAAATTCAGAAATAAACACTTTTCCAAAAAACAAGCTCTAAATCATGTTTGATGCACTCTGGAAGTTAATTATTTTTCAGTACTGTTTAATCAGGATGTTAGGAACACTGTGGACAGTTTTCAGCAAGTTGCAACATTGAAATACAGAAATAAACACTTTTCCAAAAACAAGCTTCAAATCATGTTGAAATACAGAAATTGACACTTTTCCAAAAACAAGCTCCAAATCATGTTGAAATACAGAAATAAACACTTTTCCATAAACAAGCTCTAAATCATGTTTGATGCACTCTGGAAGTTAATTTTTTTTCAGTACTGTTTAATCAGGATGTTAGGAACACTGTGGACAGTTTTCAGCAAGTTGCAACATTGAAATACAGAAATAAACACTTTTCCAAAAACAGGCTCTAAATCATGTTGAAATACAGAAATTAACACTTTTCCAAAAACAAGCTCTAATTCATGTTGAAATACAGAAATTAACACTTTTCCAAAAACAAGCTCCAAATCATGTTGAAATACAGAAATTGACACTTTTCCATAAACAAGCTCTAAATCATGTTTGATGCACTCTGGAAGTTAATTTTTTTTCAGTACTGTTTAATCAGGATGTTAGGAACACTGTGGACAGTTTTCAGCAAGTTGCAACATTGAAATACAGAAATAAACACTTTTCCAAAAACAAGCTCTAAATCATGTTGAAAAACAGAAATAAGCACTTTTCAAAAACAAGCTTTAAATCATGTTGAAATACAGAAATTGACACTTTTCCAAAAACAAGCTCCAAATCATGTTGAAATACAGAAATTGACACTTTTCCATAAACAAGCTCTAAATCATGTTTGATGCACTCTGGAAGTTAATTTTTTTTCAGTACTGTTTAATCAGGATGTTAGGAACACTGTGGACAGTTTTCAGCAAGTTGCAACATTGAAATTCAGAAATAAACACTTTTCCAAAAAACAAGCTCTAAATCATGTTTGATGCACTCTGGAAGTTAATTATTTTTCAGTACTGTTTAATCAGGATGTTAGGAACACTGTGGACAGTTTTCAGCAAGTTGCAACATTGAAATACAGAAATAAACACTTTTCCAAAAACAAGCTTCAAATCATGTTGAAATACAGAAATTGACACTTTTCCAAAAACAAGCTCCAAATCATGTTGAAATACAGAAATAAACACTTTTCCATAAACAAGCTCTAAATCATGTTTGATGCACTCTGGAAGTTAATTTTTTTTCAGTACTGTTTAATCAGGATGTTAGGAACACTGTGGACAGTTTTCAGCAAGTTGCAACATTGAAATACAGAAATAAACACTTTTCCAAAAACAGGCTCTAAATCATGTTGAAATACAGAAATTAACACTTTTCCAAAAACAAGCTCTAATTCATGTTGAAATACAGAAATTAACACTTTTCCAAAAACAAGCTCCAAATCATGTTGAAATACAGAAATTGACACTTTTCCATAAACAAGCTCTAAATCATGTTTGATGCACTCTGGAAGTTAATTTTTTTTCAGTACTGTTTAATCAGGATGTTAGGAACACTGTGGACAGTTTTCAGCAAGTTGCAACATTGAAATACAGAAATAAACACTTTTCCAAAAACAAGCTCTAAATCATGTTGAAAAACAGAAATAAGCACTTTTCAAAAACAAGCTTTAAATCATGTTGAAATACAGAAATTGACACTTTTCCAAAAACAAGCTCCAAATCATGTTGAAATACAGAAATAAACACTTTTCCATAAACAAGCTCTAAATCATGTTTGATGCACTCTGGAAGTTAATTTTTTTTCAGTACTGTTTAATCAGGATGTTAGGAACACTGTGGACAGTTTTCAGCAAGTTGCAACATTGAAATACAGAAATAAACACTTTTCCAAAAACAAGCTCTAAATCATGTTGAAATAAAGAAATAAACACTTTTCCAAAAACAAGCTCTAAATCATGTTGAAATACAGAAATTGACACTTTTCCATAAACAAGCTCTAAATCATGTTTGATGCACTCTGGAAGTTAATTTTTTTTCAGTACTGTTTAATCAGGATGTTAGGAACACTGTGGACAGTTTTCAGCAAGTTGCAACATTGAAATACAGAAATAAACACTTTTCCAAAAACAAGCTCTACATCATGTTGAAATACAGAAATTGACACTTTTCCAAAAACAAGCTCCAAATCATGTTGAAATACAGAAATAAACACTTTTCCATAAACAAGCTCTAAATCATGTTTGATGCACTCTGGAAGTTAATTTTTTTTCAGTACTGTTTAATCAGGATGTTAGGAACACTGTGGACAGTTTTCAGCAAGTTGCAACATTGAAATACAGGAATAAACACTTTTCCAAAAACAAGCTCTATATCATATTGAAATACAGAAATTAACACTTTTCCAAAAACAAGCTCTAAATCATGTTGAAATACAGAAATTAACACTTTTCCAAAAACAAGCTCCAAATCATGTTGAAATACAGAAATTGACACTTTTCCATAAACAAGCTCTAAATCATGTTTGATGCACTCTGGAAGTTAATTTTTTTTCAGTACTGTTTAATCAGGATGTTAGGAACACTGTGGACAGTTTTCAGCAAGTTGCAACATTGAAATACAGAAATAAACACTTTTCCAAAAACAAGCTCTAAATCATGTTGAAAAACAGAAATAAGCACTTTTCAAAAACAAGCTTTAAATCATGTTGAAATACAGAAATTGACACTTTTCCAAAAACAAGCTCCAAATCATGTTGAAATACAGAAATTGACACTTTTCCATAAACAAGCTCTAAATCATGTTTGATGCACTCTGGAAGTTAATTTTTTCTCAGTACTGTTTAATCAGGATGTTAGGAACACTGTGGACAGTTTTCAGCAAGTTGCAACATTGAAATTCAGAAATAAACACTTTTCCAAAAAACAAGCTCTAAATCATGTTTGATGCACTCTGGAAGTTAATTATTTTTCAGTACTGTTTAATCAGGATGTTAGGAACACTGTGGACAGTTTTCAGCAAGTTGCAACATTGAAATACAGAAATAAACACTTTTCCAAAAACAAGCTTCAAATCATGTTGAAATACAGAAATTGACACTTTTCCAAAAACAAGCTCCAAATCATGTTGAAATACAGAAATAAACACTTTTCCATAAACAAGCTCTAAATCATGTTTGATGCACTCTGGAAGTTAATTTTTTTTCAGTACTGTTTAATCAGGATGTTAGGAACACTGTGGACAGTTTTCAGCAAGTTGCAACATTGAAATACAGAAATAAACACTTTTCCAAAAACAGGCTCTAAATCATGTTGAAAAACAGAAATAAGCACTTTTCAAAAACAAGCTTTAAATCATGTTGAAATACAGAAATTGACACTTTTCCAAAAACAAGCTCCAAATCATGTTGAAATACAGAAATAAACACTTTTCCATAAACAAGCTCTAAATCATGTTTGATGCACTCTGGAAGTTAATTTTTTTTCAGTACTGTTTAATCAGGATGTTAGGAACACTGTGGACAGTTTTCAGCAAGTTGCAACATTGAAATACAGAAATAAACACTTTTCCAAAAACAAGCTCTAAATCATGTTGAAATAAAGAAATAAACACTTTTCCAAAAACAAGCTCTAAATCATGTTGAAATACAGAAATTGACACTTTTCCATAAACAAGCTCTAAATCATGTTTGATGCACTCTGGAAGTTATTTTTTTTCAGTACTGTTTAATCAGGATGTTAGGAACACTGTGGACAGTTTTCAGCAAGTTGCAACATTGAAATACAGAAATAAACACTTTTCCAAAAACAAGCTCTACATCATGTTGAAATACAGAAATTGACACTTTTCCAAAAACAAGCTCCAAATCATGTTGAAATACAGAAATAAACACTTTTCCATAAACAAGCTCTAAATCATGTTTGATGCACTCTGGAAGTTAATTTTTTTTCAGTACTGTTTAATCAGGATGTTAGGAACACAGTGGACAGTTTTCAGCAAGTTGCAGCATTGAAATACAGGAATAAACACTTTTCCAAAAACAAGCTCTATATCATATTGAAATACAGAAATTAACACTTTTCCAAAAACAAGCTCTAAATCATGTTGAAATACAGAAATTAACACTTTTCCAAAAACAAGCTCCAAATCATGTTGAAATACAGAAATAGACACTTTTCCATAAACAAGCTCTAAATCATGTTTGATGCACTCTGGAAGTTAATTTTTTTTCAGTACTGTTTAATCAGGATGTTAGGAACACTGTGGACAGTTTTCAGCAAGTTGCAACATTGAAATACAGAAATAAACACTTTTCCAAAAACAGGCTCTAAATCATGTTGAAATACAGAAATTAACACTTTTCCAAAAACAAGCTCTAATTCATGTTGAAATACAGAAATTAACACTTTTCCAAAAACAAGCTCCAAATCATGTTGAAATACAGAAATTGACACTTTTCCATAAACAAGCTCTAAATCATGTTTGATGCACTCTGGAAGTTAATTTTTTTTCAGTACTGTTTAATCAGGATGTTAGGAACACTGTGGACAGTTTTCAGCAAGTTGCAACATTGAAATACAGAAATAAACACTTTTCCAAAAACAAGCTCTAAATCATGTTGAAAAACAGAAATAAGCACTTTTCAAAAACAAGCTTTAAATCATGTTGAAATACAGAAATTGACACTTTTCCAAAAACAAGCTCCAAATCATGTTGAAATACAGAAATAAACACTTTTCCATAAACAAGCTCTAAATCATGTTTGATGCACTCTGGAAGTTAATTTTTTTTCAGTACTGTTTAATCAGGATGTTAGGAACACTGTGGACAGTTTTCAGCAAGTTGCAACATTGAAATACAGAAATAAACACTTTTCCAAAAACAAGCTCTAAATCATGTTGAAATAAAGAAATAAACACTTTTCCAAAAACAAGCTCTAAATCATGTTGAAATACAGAAATTGACACTTTTCCATAAACAAGCTCTAAATCATGTTTGATGCACTCTGGAAGTTATTTTTTTTCAGTACTGTTTAATCAGGATGTTAGGAACACTGTGGACAGTTTTCAGCAAGTTGCAACATTGAAATACAGAAATAAACACTTTTCCAAAAACAAGCTCTAAATCATGTTGAAAAACAGAAATAAGCACTTTTCAAAAACAAGCTTTAAATCATGTTGAAATACAGAAATTGACACTTTTCCAAAAACAAGCTCCAAATCATGTTGAAATACAGAAATTGACACTTTTCCATAAACAAGCTCTAAATCATGTTTGATGCACTCTGGAAGTTAATTTTTTTTCAGTACTGTTTAATCAGGATGTTAGGAACACTGTGGACAGTTTTCAGCAAGTTGCAACATTGAAATTCAGAAATAAACACTTTTCCAAAAAACAAGCTCTAAATCATGTTTGATGCACTCTGGAAGTTAATTATTTTTCAGTACTGTTTAATCAGGATGTTAGGAACACTGTGGACAGTTTTCAGCAAGTTGCAACATTGAAATACAGAAATAAACACTTTTCCAAAAACAAGCTTCAAATCATGTTGAAATACAGAAATTGACACTTTTCCAAAAACAAGCTCCAAATCATGTTGAAATACAGAAATAAACACTTTTCCATAAACAAGCTCTAAATCATGTTTGATGCACTCTGGAAGTTAATTTTTTTTCAGTACTGTTTAATCAGGATGTTAGGAACACTGTGGACAGTTTTCAGCAAGTTGCAACATTGAAATACAGAAATAAACACTTTTCCAAAAACAGGCTCTAAATCATGTTGAAATACAGAAATTAACACTTTTCCAAAAACAAGCTCTAATTCATGTTGAAATACAGAAATTAACACTTTTCCAAAAACAAGCTCCAAATCATGTTGAAATACAGAAATTGACACTTTTCCATAAACAAGCTCTAAATCATGTTTGATGCACTCTGGAAGTTAATTTTTTTTCAGTACTGTTTAATCAGGATGTTAGGAACACTGTGGACAGTTTTCAGCAAGTTGCAACATTGAAATACAGAAATAAACACTTTTCCAAAAACAAGCTCTAAATCATGTTGAAAAACAGAAATAAGCACTTTTCAAAAACAAGCTTTAAATCATGTTGAAATACAGAAATTGACACTTTTCCAAAAACAAGCTCCAAATCATGTTGAAATACAGAAATAAACACTTTTCCATAAACAAGCTCTAAATCATGTTTGATGCACTCTGGAAGTTAATTTTTTTTCAGTACTGTTTAATCAGGATGTTAGGAACACTGTGGACAGTTTTCAGCAAGTTGCAACATTGAAATACAGAAATAAACACTTTTCCAAAAACAAGCTCTAAATCATGTTGAAATAAAGAAATAAACACTTTTCCAAAAACAAGCTCTAAATCATGTTGAAATACAGAAATTGACACTTTTCCATAAACAAGCTCTAAATCATGTTTGATGCACTCTGGAAGTTATTTTTTTTCAGTACTGTTTAATCAGGATGTTAGGAACACTGTGGACAGTTTTCAGCAAGTTGCAACATTGAAATACAGAAATAAACACTTTTCCAAAAACAAGCTCTACATCATGTTGAAATACAGAAATTGACACTTTTCCAAAAACAAGCTCCAAATCATGTTGAAATACAGAAATAAACACTTTTCCATAAACAAGCTCTAAATCATGTTTGATGCACTCTGGAAGTTAATTTTTTTTCAGTACTGTTTAATCAGGATGTTAGGAACACAGTGGACAGTTTTCAGCAAGTTGCAGCATTGAAATACAGGAATAAACACTTTTCCAAAAACAAGCTCTATATCATATTGAAATACAGAAATTAACACTTTTCCAAAAACAAGCTCTAAATCATGTTGAAATACAGAAATTAACACTTTTCCAAAAACAAGCTCCAAATCATGTTGAAATACAGAAATTGACACTTTTCCATAAACAAGCTCTAAATCATGTTTGATGCACTCTGGAAGTTAATTTTTTTCAGTACTGTTTAATCAGGATGTTAGGAACACTGTGGACAGTTTTCAGCAAGTTGCAACATTGAAATACAGAAATAAACACTTTTCCAAAAACAGGCTCTAAATCATGTTGAAATACAGAAATTAACACTTTTCCAAAAACAAGCTCTAATTCATGTTGAAATACAGAAATTAACACTTTTCCAAAAACAAGCTCCAAATCATGTTGAAATACAGAAATTGACACTTTTCCATAAACAAGCTCTAAATCATGTTTGATGCACTCTGGAAGTTAATTTTTTTTCAGTACTGTTTAATCAGGATGTTAGGAACACTGTGGACAGTTTTCAGCAAGTTGCAACATTGAAATACAGAAATAAACACTTTTCCAAAAACAAGCTCTAAATCATGTTGAAAAACAGAAATAAGCACTTTTCAAAAACAAGCTTTAAATCATGTTGAAATACAGAAATTGACACTTTTCCAAAAACAAGCTCCAAATCATGTTGAAATACAGAAATTGACACTTTTCCATAAACAAGCTCTAAATCATGTTTGATGCACTCTGGAAGTTAATTTTTTTTCAGTACTGTTTAATCAGGATGTTAGGAACACTGTGGACAGTTTTCAGCAAGTTGCAACATTGAAATACAGAAATAAACACTTTTCCAAAAACAAGCTCTAAATCATGTTGAAATACAGAAATAAACACTTTTCCAAAAACAAGCTCTAAATCATGTTGAAATACAGAAATTGACACTTTTCCATAAACAAGCTCTAAATCATGTTTGATGCACTCTGGAAGTTAATTTTTTTTCAGTACTGTTTAATCAGGATGTTAGGAACACTGTGGACAGTTTTCAGCAAGTTGCAACATTGAAATACAGAAATAAACACTTTTCCAAAAACAAGCTCTAAATCATGTTGAAATACAGAAATTAACACTTTTCCAAAAACAAGCTCCAAATCATGTTGAAATACAGAAATTGACACTTTTCCATAAACAAGCTCTAAATCATGTTTGATGCACTCTGGAAGTTAATTTTTTTTCAGTACTGTTTAATCAGGATGTTAGGAACACTGTGGACAGTTTTCAGCAAGTTGCAACATTGAAATACAGAAATAAACACTTTTCCAAAAACAAGCTCTAAATCATGTTGAAAAACAGAAATAAGCACTTTTCAAAAACAAGCTTTAAATCATGTTGAAATACAGAAATTGACACTTTTCCAAAAACAAGCTCCAAATCATGTTGAAATACAGAAATAAACACTTTTCCATAAACAAGCTCTAAATCATGTTTGATGCACTCTGGAAGTTAATTTTTTTTCAGTACTGTTTAATCAGGATGTTAGGAACACTGTGGACAGTTTTCAGCAAGTTGCAACATTGAAATACAGAAATAAACACTTTTCCAAAAACAAGCTCTAAATCATGTTGAAATACAGAAATAAACACTTTTCCAAAAACAAGCTCCAAATCATGTTGAAATACAGAAATTGACACTTTTCCATAAACAAGCTCTAAATCATGTTTGATGCACTCTGGAAGTTAATTTTTTTTCAGTACTGTTTAATCAGGATGTTAGGAACACTGTGGACAGTTTTCAGCAAGTTGCAACATTGAAATACAGAAATAAACACTTTTCCAAAAACAAGCTCTAAATCATGTTGAAATACAGAAATTAACACTTTTCCAAAAACAAGCTCTAATTCATGTTGAAATACAGAAATTGACACTTTTCCAAAAACAAGCTCCAAATCATGTTGAAATACAGAAATTGACACTTTTCCATAAACAAGCTCTAAATCATGTTTGATGCACTCTGGAAGTTAATTTTTTTTCAGTACTGTTTAATCAGGATGTTAGGAACACTGTGGACAGTTTTCAGCAAGTTGCAACATTGAAATACAGAAATAAACACTTTTCCAAAAACAAGCTCTAAATCATGTTGAAAAACAGAAATAAGCACTTTTCAAAAACAAGCTTTAAATCATGTTGAAATACAGAAATTGACACTTTTCCAAAAACAAGCTCCAAATCATGTTGAAATACAGAAATAAACACTTTTCCATAAACAAGCTCTAAATCATGTTTGATGCACTCTGGAAGTTAATTTTTTTTCAGTACTGTTTAATCAGGATGTTAGGAACACTGTGGACAGTTTTCAGCAAGTTGCAACATTGAAATACAGAAATAAACACTTTTCCAAAAACAAGCTCTAAATCATGTTGAAATACAGAAATAAACACTTTTCCAAAAACAAGCTCTAAATCATGTTGAAATACAGAAATTGACACTTTTCCATAAACAAGCTCTAAATCATGTTTGATGCACTCTGGAAGTTAATTTTTTTTCAGTACTGTTTAATCAGGATGTTAGGAACACTGTGGACAGTTTTCAGCAAGTTGCAACATTGAAATACAGAAATAAACACTTTTCCAAAAACAGGCTCTAAATCATGTTGAAATACAGAAATTAACACTTTTCCAAAAACAAGCTCTAATTCATGTTGAAATACAGAAATTGACACTTTTCCAAAAACAAGCTCCAAATCATGTTGAAATACAGAAATAAACACTTTTCCATAAACAAGCTCTAAATCATGTTTGATGCACTCTGGAAGTTAATTTTTTTTCAGTACTGTTTAATCAGGATGTTAGGAACACTGTGGACAGTTTTCAGCAAGTTGCAACATTGAAATACAGAAATAAACACTTTTCCAAAAACAGGCTCTAAATCATGTTGAAATACAGAAATTAACACTTTTCCAAAAACAAGCTCTAATTCATGTTGAAATACAGAAATTAACACTTTTCCAAAAACAAGCTCCAAATCATGTTGAAATACAGAAATTGACACTTTTCCATAAACAAGCTCTAAATCATGTTTGATGCACTCTGGAAGTTAATTTTTTTTCAGTACTGTTTAATCAGGATGTTAGGAACACTGTGGACAGTTTTCAGCAAGTTGCAACATTGAAATACAGAAATAAACACTTTTCCAAAAACAAGCTCTAAATCATGTTGAAAAACAGAAATAAGCACTTTTCAAAAACAAGCTTTAAATCATGTTGAAATACAGAAATTGACACTTTTCCAAAAACAAGCTCCAAATCATGTTGAAATACAGAAATAAACACTTTTCCATAAACAAGCTCTAAATCATGTTTGATGCACTCTGGAAGTTAATTTTTTTTCAGTACTGTTTAATCAGGATGTTAGGAACACTGTGGACAGTTTTCAGCAAGTTGCAACATTGAAATACAGAAATAAACACTTTTCCAAAAACAAGCTCTAAATCATGTTGAAATACAGAAATAAACACTTTTCCAAAAACAAGCTCTAAATCATGTTGAAATACAGAAATTGACACTTTTCCATAAACAAGCTCTAAATCATGTTTGATGCACTCTGGAAGTTAATTTTTTTTCAGTACTGTTTAATCAGGATGTTAGGAACACTGTGGACAGTTTTCAGCAAGTTGCAACATTGAAATACAGAAATAAACACTTTTCCAAAAACAAGCTTCAAATCATGTTGAAATACAGAAATTGACACTTTTCCAAAAACAAGCTCCAAATCATGTTGAAATACAGAAATAAACACTTTTCCATAAACAAGCTCTAAATCATGTTTGATGCACTCTGGAAGTTAATTTTTTTTCAGTACTGTTTAATCAGGATGTTAGGAACACTGTGGACAGTTTTCAGCAAGTTGCAACATTGAAATACAGAAATAAACACTTTTCCAAAAACAAGCTTCAAATCATGTTGAAATACAGAAATAGACACTTTTCCAAAAACAAGCTCCAAATCATGTTGAAATACAGAAATTGACACTTTTCCATAAACAAGCTCTAAATCATGTTTGATGCACTCTGGAAGTTAATTTTTTTTCAGTACTGTTTAATCAGGATGTTAGGAACACTGTGGACAGTTTTCAGCAAGTTGCAACATTGAAATACAGAAATAAACACTTTTCCAAAAACAAGCTCTAAATCATGTTGAAATACAGAAATTGACACTTTTCCAAAAACAAGCTCCAAATCATGTTGAAATACAGAAATAAACACTTTTCCATAAACAAGCTCTAAATCATGTTTGATGCACTCTGGAAGTTAATTTTTTTTCAGTACTGTTTAATCAGGATGTTAGGAACACTGTGGACAGTTTTCAGCAAGTTGCAACATTGAAATACAGAAATAAACACTTTTCCAAAAACAAGCTCTAAATCATGTTGAAATACAGAAATTAACACTTTTCCAAAAACAAGCTCTAAATCATGTTGAAATACAGAAATTAACACTTTTCCAAAAACAAGCTCCAAATCATGTTGAAATACAGAAATTGACACTTTTCCATAAACAAGCTCTAAATCATGTTTGATGCACTCTGGAAGTTAATTTTTTTTCAGTACTGTTTAATCAGGATGTTAGGAACACTGTGGACAGTTTTCAGCAAGTTGCAACATTGAAATACAGAAATAAACACTTTTCCAAAAACAAGCTCTAAATCATGTTGAAAAACAGAAATAAGCACTTTTCAAAAACAAGCTTCAAATCATGTTGAAATACAGAAATTGACACTTTTCCAAAAACAAGCTCCAAATCATGTTGAAATACAGAAATTGACACTTTTCCATAAACAAGCTCTAAATCATGTTTGATGAACTCTGGAAGTTAATTTTTTTTCAGTACTGTTTAATCAGGATGTTAGGAACACTGTGGACAGTTTTCAGCAAGTTGCAACATTGAAATTCAGAAATAAACACTTTTCCAAAAAACAAGCTCTAAATCATGTTTGATGCACTCTGGAAGTTAATTATTTTTCAGTACTGTTTAATCAGGATGTTAGGAACACTGTGGACAGTTTTCAGCAAGTTGCAACATTGAAATACAGAAATAAACACTTTTCCAAAAACAAGCTTCAAATCATGTTGAAATACAGAAATTGACACTTTTCCAAAAACAAGCTCCAAATCATGTTGAAATACAGAAATTAACACTTTTCCAAAGACAAGCTCCAAATCATGTTGAAATACAGAAATTGACACTTTTCCATAAACAAGCTCTAAATCATGTTTGATGCACTCTGGAAGTTAATTTTTTTTCAGTACTGTTTAATCAGGATGTTAGGAACACTGTGGACAGTTTTCAGCAAGTTGCAACATTGAAATACAGGAATAAACACTTTTCCAAAAACAAGCTCTATATCATATTGAAATACAGAAATTAACACTTTTCCAAAAACAAGCTCTAAATCATGTTGAAATACAGAAATTAACACTTTTCCAAAAACAAGCTCCAAATCATGTTGAAATACAGAAATTGACACTTTTCCATAAACAAGCTCTAAATCATGTTTGATGCACTCTGGAAGTTAATTTTTTTTCAGTACTGTTTAATCAGGATGTTAGGAACACTGTGGACAGTTTTCAGCAAGTTGCAACATTGAAATACAGAAATAAACACTTTTCCAAAAACAAGCTCTAAATCATGTTGAAAAACAGAAATAAGCACTTTTCAAAAACAAGCTTTAAATCACGTTGAAATACAGAAATTGACACTTTTCCATAAACAAGCTCTAAATCATGTTGAAATACAGAAATTAACACTTTTCCAAAAACAAGCTCCAAATCATGTTGAAATACAGAAATTGACACTTTTCCATAAACAAGCTCTAAATCATGTTTGATGAACTCTGGAAGTTAATTTTTTTTCAGTACTGTTTAATCAGGATGTTAGGAACACTGTGGACAGTTTTCAGCAAGTTGCAACATTGAAATTCAGAAATAAACACTTTTCCAAAAAACAAGCTCTAAATCATGTTTGATGCACTCTGGAAGTTAATTATTTTTCAGTACTGTTTAATCAGGATGTTAGGAACACTGTGGACAGTTTTCAGCAAGTTGCAACATTGAAATACAGAAATAAACACTTTTCCAAAAACAAGCTTCAAATCATGTTGAAATACAGAAATTGACACTTTTCCAAAAACAAGCTCCAAATCATGTTGAAATACAGAAATTAACACTTTTCCAAAGACAAGCTCCAAATCATGTTGAAATACAGAAATTGACACTTTTCCATAAACAAGCTCTAAATCATGTTTGATGCACTCTAGAAGTTAATTTTTTTTCAGTACTGTTTAATCAGGATGTTAGGAACACTGTGGACAGTTTTCAGCAAGTTGCAACATTGAAATACAGAAATAAACACTTTTCCAAAAACAAGCTCTAAATCATGTTGAAAAACAGAAATAAGCACTTTTCAAAAACAAGCTTTAAATCACGTTGAAATACAGAAATTGACACTTTTCCATAAACAAGCTCTAAATCATGTTGAAATACAGAAATTAACACTTTTCCAAAAACAAGCTCCAAATCATGTTGAAATACAGAAATTGACACTTTTCCATAAACAAGCTCTAAATCATGTTTGATGAACTCTGGAAGTTAATTTTTTTTCAGTACTGTTTAATCAGGATGTTAGGAACACTGTGGACAGTTTTCAGCAAGTTGCAACATTGAAATTCAGAAATAAACACTTTTCCAAAAAACAAGCTCTAAATCATGTTTGATGCACTCTGGAAGTTAATTATTTTTCAGTACTGTTTAATCAGGATGTTAGGAACACTGTGGACAGTTTTCAGCAAGTTGCAACATTGAAATACAGAAATAAACACTTTTCCAAAAACAAGCTTCAAATCATGTTGAAATACAGAAATTGACACTTTTCCAAAAACAAGCTCCAAATCATGTTGAAATACAGAAATAAACACTTTTCCATAAACAAGCTCTAAATCATGTTTGATGCACTCTGGAAGTTAATTTTTTTTCAGTACTGTTTAATCAGGATGTTAGGAACACTGTGGACAGTTTTCAGCAAGTTGCAACATTGAAATACAGAAATAAACACTTTTCCAAAAACAAGCTCTAAATCATGTTGAAATACAGAAATAAACACTTTTCCAAAAACAAGCTCTAATCATGTTGAAATACAGAAATTAACACTTTTCCAAAAACAAGCTCCAAATCATGTTGAAATACAGAAATTGACACTTTTCCATAAACAAGCTCTAAATCATGTTTGATGCACTCTGGAAGTTAATTTTTTTTCAGTACTGTTTAATCAGGATGTTAGGAACACTGTGGACAGTTTTCAGCAAGTTGCAACATTGAAATACAGAAATAAACACTTTTCCAAAAACAAGCTCTAAATCATGTTGAAATACAGAAATTAACACTTTTCCAAAAACAAGCTCCAAATCATGTTGAAATACAGAAATTGACACTTTTCCATAAACAAGCTCTAAATCATGTTTGATGCACTCTGGAAGTTAATTTTTTTTCAGTACTGTTTAATCAGGATGTTAGGAACACTGTGGACAGTTTTCAGCAAGTTGCAACATTGAAATACAGAAATAAACACTTTTCCAAAAACAAGCTTCAAATCATGTTGAAATACAGAAATTGACACTTTTCCAAAAACAAGCTCCAAATCATGTTGAAATACAGAAATTGACACTTTTCCATAAACAAGCTCTAAATCATGTTTGATGCACTCTGGAAGTTAATTTTTTTTCAGTACTGTTTAATCAGGATGTTAGGAACACTGTGGACAGTTTTCAGCAAGTTGCAACATTGAAATACAGAAATAAACACTTTTCCAAAAACAAGCTCAAATCATGTTGAAATACAGAAATTGACACTTCTCCAAAAACAAGCTCCAAATCATGTTGAAATACAGAAATTGACACTTTTCCATAAACAAGCTCTAAATCATGTTTGATGCACTCTGGAAGTTAATTTTTTTTCAGTACTGTTTAATCAGGATGTTAGGAACACTGTGGACAGTTTTCAGCAAGTTGCAACATTGAAATACAGAAATAAACACTTTTCCAAAAACAAGCTCTACATCATGTTGAAATACAGAAATTGACACTTTTCCAAAAACAAGCTCCAAATCATGTTGAAATACAGAAATAAACACTTTTCCATAAACAAGCTCTAAATCATGTTTGATGCACTCTGGAAGTTAATTTTTTTTCAGTACTGTTTAATCAGGATGTTAGGAACACTGTGGACAGTTTTCAGCAAGTTGCAACATTGAAATACAGAAATAAACACTTTTCCAAAAACAAGCTCTAAATCATGTTGAAATACAGAAATTAACACTTTTCCAAAAACAAGCTCTAAATCATGTTGAAATACAGAAATTAACACTTTTCCAAAAACAAGCTCCAAATCATGTTGAAATACAGAAATTGACACTTTTCCATAAACAAGCTCTAAATCATGTTTGATGCACTCTGGAAGTTAATTTTTTTTCAGTACTGTTTAATCAGGATGTTAGGAACACTGTGGACAGTTTTCAGCAAGTTGCAACATTGAAATACAGAAATAAACACTTTTCCAAAAACAAGCTCTAAATCATGTTGAAATACAGAAATAAGACACTTTTCCAAAAACAAGCTCCAAATCATGTTGAAATACAGAAATAAACACTTTTCCATAAACAAGCTCTAAATCATGTTTGATGCACTCTGGAAGTTAATTTTTTTTCAGTACTGTTTAATCAGGATGTTAGGAACACTGTGGACAGTTTTCAGCAAGTTGCAACATTGAAATACAGAAATAAACACTTTTCCAAAAACAAGCTCTAAATCATGTTGAAAACAGAAATAAGCACTTTTCAAAAACAAGCTCTAAATCATGTTGAAATACAGAAATTAACACTTTTCCAAAAACAAGCTCCAAATCATGTTGAAATACAGAAATAAACACTTTTCCATAAACAAGCTCTAAATCATGTTTGATGCACTCTGGAAGTTAATTTTTTTTCAGTACTGTTTAATCAGGATGTTAGGAACACTGTGGACAGTTTTCAGCAAGTTGCAACATTGAAATACAGAAATAAACACTTTTCCAAAAACAAGCTCTAAATCATGTTGAAATACAGAAATAAACACTTTTCCAAAAACAAGCTCAAATCATGTTGAAATACAGAAATAAACACTTTTCCATAAACAAGCTCTAAATCATGTTTGATGCACTCTGGAAGTTAATTTTTTTTCAGTACTGTTTAATCAGGATGTTAGGAACACTGTGGACAGTTTTCAGCAAGTTGCAACATTGAAATACAGAAATAAACACTTTTCCAAAAACAAGCTCTAAATCATGTTGAAATACAGAAATTAACACTTTTCCAAAAACAAGCTCCAAATCATGTTGAAATACAGAAATTGACACTTTTCCATAAACAAGCTCTAAATCATGTTTGATGCACTCTGGAAGTTAATTTTTTTTCAGTACTGTTTAATCAGGATGTTAGGAACACTGTGGACAGTTTTCAGCAAGTTGCAACATTGAAATACAGAAATAAACACTTTTCCAAAAACAAGCTCTAAATCATGTTGAAATACAGAAATTAACACTTTTCCAAAAACAAGCTCTAAATCATGTTGAAATACAGAAATTAACACTTTTCCAAAAACAAGCTCCAAATCATGTTGAAATACAGAAATTGACACTTTTCCATAAACAAGCTCTAAATCATGTTTGATGCACTCTGGAAGTTAATTTTTTTTCAGTACTGTTTAATCAGGATGTTAGGAACACTGTGGACAGTTTTCAGCAAGTTGCAACATTGAAATACAGAAATAAACACTTTTCCAAAAACAAGCTTCAAATCATGTTGAAATACAGAAATTAACACTTTTCCAAAAACAAGCTCCAAATCATGTTGAAATACAGAAATTGACACTTTTCCATAAACAAGCTCTAAATCATGTTTGATGCACTCTGGAAGTTAATTTTTTTTCAGTACTGTTTAATCAGGATGTTAGGAACACTGTGGACAGTTTTCAGCAAGTTGCAACATTGAAATTCAGAAATAAACACTTTTCCAAAAAACAAGCTCTAAATCATGTTTGATGCACTCTGGAAGTTAATTATTTTTCAGTACTGTTTAATCAGGATGTTAGGAACACTGTGGACAGTTTTCAGCAAGTTGCAACATTGAAATACAGAAATAAACACTTTTCCAAAAACAAGCTTCAAATCATGTTGAAATACAGAAATTGACACTTTTCCAAAAACAAGCTCCAAATCATGTTGAAATACAGAAATTAACACTTTTCCAAAAACAAGCTCCAAATCATGTTGAAATACAGAAATTGACACTTTTCCATAAACAAGCTCTAAATCATGTTTGATGCACTCTGGAAGTTAATTTTTTTTCAGTACTGTTTAATCAGGATGTTAGGAACACTGTGGACAGTTTTCAGCAAGTTGCAACATTGAAATACAGAAATAAACACTTTTCCAAAAACAAGCTCTAAATCATGTTGAAAAACAGAAATAAGCACTTTTCAAAAACAAGCTTTAAATCACGTTGAAATACAGAAATTGACACTTTTCCATAAACAAGCTCTAAATCATGTTGAAATACAGAAATTAACACTTTTCCAAAAACAAGCTCCAAATCATGTTGAAATACAGAAATTGACACTTTTCCATAAACAAGCTCTAAATCATGTTTGATGAACTCTGGAAGTTAATTTTTTTTCAGTACTGTTTAATCAGGATGTTAGGAACACTGTGGACAGTTTTCAGCAAGTTGCAACATTGAAATTCAGAAATAAACACTTTTCCAAAAAACAAGCTCTAAATCATGTTTGATGCACTCTGGAAGTTAATTATTTTTCAGTACTGTTTAATCAGGATGTTAGGAACACTGTGGACAGTTTTCAGCAAGTTGCAACATTGAAATACAGAAATAAACACTTTTCCAAAAACAAGCTTCAAATCATGTTGAAATACAGAAATTGACACTTTTCCAAAAACAAGCTCCAAATCATGTTGAAATACAGAAATAAACACTTTTCCATAAACAAGCTCTAAATCATGTTTGATGCACTCTGGAAGTTAATTTTTTTTCAGTACTGTTTAATCAGGATGTTAGGAACACTGTGGACAGTTTTCAGCAAGTTGCAACATTGAAATACAGAAATAAACACTTTTCCAAAAACAGGCTCTAAATCATGTTGAAATACAGAAATTAACACTTTTCCAAAAACAAGCTCTAAATCATGTTGAAATACAGAAATAAACACTTTTCCAAAAACAAGCTCTAAATCATGTTGAAATACAGAAATTGACACTTTTCCATAAACAAGCTCTAAATCATGTTTGATGCACTCTGGAAGTTAATTTTTTTTCAGTACTGTTTAATCAGGATGTTAGGAACACTGTGGACAGTTTTCAGCAAGTTGCAACATTGAAATACAGAAATAAACACTTTTCCAAAAACAAGCTTCAAATCATGTTGAAATACAGAAATTGACACTTTTCCAAAAACAAGCTCCAAATCATGTTGAAATACAGAAATAAACACTTTTCCATAAACAAGCTCTAAATCATGTTTGATGCACTCTGGAAGTTAATTTTTTTTCAGTACTGTTTAATCAGGATGTTAGGAACACTGTGGACAGTTTTCAGCAAGTTGCAACATTGAAATACAGAAATAAACACTTTTCCAAAAACAAGCTCTAAATCATGTTGAAATAAAGAAATAAACACTTTTCCAAAAACAAGCTCTAAATCATGTTGAAGTACAGAAATTGACACTTTTCCATAAACAAGCTCTAAATCATGTTTGATGCACTCTGGAAGTTATTTTTTTTTCAGTACTGTTTAATCAGGATGTTAGGAACACTGTGGACAGTTTTCAGCAAGTTGCAACATTGAAATACAGAAATAAACACTTTTCCAAAAACAAGCTCTACATCATGTTGAAATACAGAAATTGACACTTTTCCAAAAACAAGCTCCAAATCATGTTGAAATACAGAAATAAACACTTTTCCATAAACAAGCTCTAAATCATGTTTGATGCACTCTGGAAGTTAATTTTTTTTCAGTACTGTTTAATCAGGATGTTAGGAACACAGTGGACAGTTTTCAGCAAGTTGCAGCATTGAAATACAGAAATAAACACTTTTCCAAAAACAAGCTCTATATCATATTGAAATACAGAAATTAACACTTTTCCAAAAACAAGCTCTAAATCATGTTGAAATACAGAAATTAACACTTTTCCAAAAACAAGCTCCAAATCATGTTGAAATACAGAAATTGACACTTTTCCATAAACAAGCTCTAAATCATGTTTGATGCACTCTGGAAGTTAATTTTTTTTCAGTACTGTTTAATCAGGATGTTAGGAACACTGTGGACAGTTTTCAGCAAGTTGCAACATTGAAATACAGAAATAAACACTTTTCCAAAAACAAGCTCTAAATCATGTTGAAAAACAGAAATAAGCACTTTTCAAAAACAAGCTTTAAATCACGTTGAAATACAGAAATTGACACTTTTCCAAAAACAAGCTCCAAATCATGTTGAAATACAGAAATAAACACTTTTCCATAAACAAGCTCTAAATCATGTTTGATGCACTCTGGAAGTAAATTTTTTTTCAGTACTGTTTAATCAGGATGTTAGGAACACTGTGGACAGTTTTCAGCAAGTTGCAACATTGAAATTCAGAAATAAACACTTTTCCAAAAAACAAGCTCTAAATCATGTTTGATGCACTCTGGAAGTTAATTTTTTTTCAGTACTGTTTAATCAGGATGTTAGGAACACTGTGGACAGTTTTCAGCAAGTTGCAACATTGAAATACAGAAATAAACACTTTTCCAAAAACAAGCTTCAAATCATGTTGAAATACAGAAATTGACACTTTTCCAAAAACAAGCTCCAAATCATGTTGAAATACAGAAATAAACACTTTTCCATAAACAAGCTCTAAATCATGTTTGATGCACTCTGGAAGTTATTTTTTTTCAGTACTGTTTAATCAGGATGTTAGGAACACTGTGGACAGTTTTCAGCAAGTTGCA
Organism: Salvelinus fontinalis; assembly: GCF_029448725.1. Lineage (NCBI taxonomy): Eukaryota > Metazoa > Chordata > Actinopteri > Salmoniformes > Salmonidae > Salvelinus > Salvelinus fontinalis. Next base: position 45,421 of record NW_026600498.1, read on the forward strand.
ACATTGAAATACAGAAATAAACACTTTTCCAAAAACAAGCTCTACATCATGTTGAAATACAGAAATTGACACTTTTCCAAAAACAAACTCCAAATCATGTTGAAATACAGAAATAAACACTTTTCCAAAAACAAGCTCTAAATCATGTTTGATGCACTCTGGAAGTTAATTTTTTTTCAGTACTGTTTAATCAGGATGTTAGGAACACTGTGGACAGTTTTCAGCAAGTTGCAACATTGAAATACAGAAATTAACACTTTTCCAAAAACAAGCTCTAAATCATGTTAAAATACAGAAATAAACACTTTTCCAAAAACAAGCTCTAAATCATGTTGAAATACAGAAATTGACACTTTTCCATAAACAAGCTCTAAATCATGTTTGATGCACTCTGGAAGTTAATTTTTTTTCAGTACTGTTTAATCAGGATGTTAGGAACACTGTGGACAGTTTTCAGCAAGTTGCAACATTGAAATACAGAAATTGACACTTTTCCAAAAACAAGCTCCAAATCATGTTGAAATACAGAAATAAACACTTTTCCAAAAACAAGCTCTAAATCATGTTTGATGCACTCTAAAAGTTAATTTTTTTTCAGTACTGTTTAATCAGGATGTTAGGAACACTGTGGACAGTTTTCAGCAAGTTGCAACATTGAAATACAGAAATAAACACTTTTCCAAAAACAAGCTCTAAATCATGTTGAAAAACAGAAATAAGCACTTTTCAAAAACAAGCTTCAAATCATGTTGAAATACAGAAATTGACACTTTTCCAAAAACAAGCTCCAAATCATGTTGAAATACAGAAATAAACACTTTTCCATAAATAAGCTCTAAATCATGTTTGATGCACTCTGGAAGTTAATTTTTTTTCAGTACTGTTTAATCAGGATGTTAGGGACACTGTGGACAGTTTTCAGCAAGTTGCAACATTGAAATACAGAAATAAACACTTTTCCAAAAACAAGCTCTACATCATGTTTGATGCACTCTGGAAGTTAATTATTTTTCAGTACTGTTTAATCAGGATGTTAGGAACACTGTTGACAGTTTTCAGCAAGTTGCAACATTGAAATACAGAAATAAACACTTTTCCAAAAACAAGCTTCAAATCATGTTGAAATACAGAAATTGACACTTTTCCAAAAACAAGCTCTAAATCATGTTGAAATACAGACATAAACACTTTTCCATAAACAAGCTCTAAATCATGTTTGATGCACTCTGGAAGTTAATTTTTTTTCAGTACTGTTTAATCAGGATGTTAGGAACACTGTGGACAGTTTTCAGCAAGTTGCAACATTGAAATACAGAAATAAACACTTTTCCAAAAACAAGCTCTAAATCATGTTGAAATACAGAAATAAACACTTTTCCAAAAACAAGCTCTAAATCATGTTGAAATACAGAAATTGACACTTTTCCATAAACAAGCTCTAAATCATGTTTGATGCACTCTGGAAGTTAATTTTTTTTCAGTACTGTTTAATCAGGATGTTAGGAACACTGTGGACAGTTTTCAGCAAGTTGCAACATTGAAATACAGAAATTGACACTTTTCCAAAAACAAGCTCCAAATCATGTTGAAATACAGAAATAAACACTTTTCCAAAAACAAGCTCTAAATCATGTTTGATGCACTCTGGAAGTTAATTTTTTTTCAGTACTGTTTAATCAGGATGTTAGGAACACTGTGGACAGTTTTCAGCAAGTTGCAACATTGAAATACAGAAATAAACACTTTTCCAAAAACAAGCTCTAAATCATGTTGAAAAACAGAAATAAGCACTTTTCAAAAACAAGCTTCAAATCATGTTGAAATACAGAAATTGACACTTTTCCAAAAACAAGCTCCAAATCATGTTGAAATACAGAAATAAACACTTTTCCATAAATAAGCTCTAAATCATGTTTGATGCACTCTGGAAGATAATTTTTTTTCAGTACTGTTTAATCAGGATGTTAGGGACACTGTGGACAGTTTTCAGCAAGTTGCAACATTGAAATAGAGAAATAAACACTTTTCCAAAAACAAGCTCTAAATCATGTTGAAATACAGAAATTAACACTTTTCCAAAAACAAGCTCTAAATCATGTTGAAATACAGAAATTAACACTTTTCCAAAAACAAGGTCCAAATCATGTTGAAATACAGAAATTGACACTTTTCCATAAACAAGCTCTAAATCATGTTTGATGCACTCTGGAAGTTAATTTTTTTTCAGTACTGTTTAATCAGGATGTTAGGAACACTGTGGACAGTTTTCAGCAAGTTGCAACATTGAAATACAGAAATAAACACTTTTCCAAAAACAAGCTCTAAATCATGTTGAAAAACAGAAATAAGCACTTTTCAAAAACAAGCTTTAAATCATGTTGAAATACAGAAATTTACACTTTTCCAAAAACAAGCTCCAAATCATGTTGAAATACAGAAATAAACACTTTTCCATAAACAAGCTCTAAATGATGTTGAAATACAGAAATTAACACTTTTCCAAAAACAAGCTCCAAATCATGTTGAAATACAGAAATTGACACTTTTCCATAAACAAGCTCTAAATCATGTTTGATGCACTCTGGAAGTAAATTTTTTTTCAGTACTGTTTAATCAGGATGTTAGGAACACTGTGGACAGTTTTCAGCAAGTTGCAACATTGAAATACAGAAATTGACACTTTTCCAAAAACAAGCTCCAAATCATGTTGAAATACAGAAATAAACACTTTTCTATAAACAAGCTCTAAATCATGTTTGATGCACTCTGGAAGTTAATTTTTTTTCAGTACTGTTTAATCAGGATGTTAGGAACACTGTGGACAGTTTTCAGCAAGTTGCAACATTGAAATACAGAAATAAACACTTTTCCAAAAACAAGCTCTAAATCATGTTGAAATACAGAAATTAACACTTTTCCAAAAACAAGCTCTAATTCATGTTGAAATACAGAAATTAACACTTTTCCAAAAACAAGCTCCAAATCATGTTGAAATACAGAAATTGACAATTTTCCATAAACAAGCTCTAAATCATGTTTGATGCACTCTGGAAGTTAATTTTTTTTCAGTACTGTTTAATCAGGATGTTAGGAACACTGTGGACAGTTTTCAGCAAGTTGCAACATTGAAATACAGAAATAAACACTTTTCCAAAAACAAGCTCTAAATCATGTTGAAAAACAGAAATAAGCACTTTTCAAAAACAAGCTTTAAATCATGTTGAAATACAGAAATTGACACTTTTCCAAAAACAAGCTCCAAATCATGTTGAAATACAGAAATAAACACTTTTCCATAAACAAGCTCTAAATCATGTTTGATGCACTCTGGAAGTTAATTTTTTTTCAGTACTGTTTAATCAGGATGATAGGAACACTGTGGACAGTTTTCAGCAAGTTGCAACATTGAAATACAGAAATAAACACTTTTCCAAAAACAAGCTCTAAATCATGTTGAAATACAGAAATAAACACTTTTCCAAAAACAAGCTCTAAATCATGTTGAAATACAGAAATTGACACTTTTCCATAAACAAGCTCTAAATCATGTTTGATGCACTCTGGAAGTAAAAATTTTTTCCAGTACTGTTTAATCAGGATGTTAGGAACACTGTGGACAGTTTTCAGCAAGTTGCAACATTGAAATACAGAAATAAACACTTTTCCAAAAACAAGCTCTAAATCATGTTGAAAAACAGAAATAAGCACTTTTCAAAAACAAGCTTCAAATCATGTTGAAATACAGAAATTGACACTTTTCCAAAAACAAGCTCCAAATCATGTTGAAATACAGAAATAAACACTTTTCCATAAATAAGCTCTAAATCATGTTTGATGCACTCTGGAAGATAATTTTTTTTCAGTACTGTTTAATCAGGATGTTAGGGACACTGTGGACAGTTTTCAGCAAGTTGCAACATTGAAATAGAGAAATAAACACTTTTCCAAAAACAAGCTCTAAATCATGTTGAAATACAGAAATTAACACTTTTCCAAAAACAAGCTCTAAATCATGTTGAAATACAGAAATTAACACTTTTCCAAAAACAAGGTCCAAATCATGTTGAAATACAGAAATTGACACTTTTCCATAAACAAGCTCTAAATCATGTTTGATGCACTCTGGAAGTTATTTTTTTTTCAGTACTGTTTAATCAGGATGTTAGGAACACTGTGGACAGTTTTCAGCAAGTTGCAACATTGAAATACAGAAATAAACACTTTTCCAAAAACAAGCTCTAAATCATGTTGAAAAACAGAAATAAGCACTTTTCAAAAACAAGCTTTAAATCATGTTGAAATACAGAAATTTACACTTTTCCAAAAACAAGCTCCAAATCATGTTGAAATACAGAAATAAACACTTTTCCATAAACAAGCTCTAAATGATGTTGAAATACAGAAATTAACACTTTTCCAAAAACAAGCTCCAAATCATGTTGAAATACAGAAATTGACACTTTTCCATAAACAAGCTCTAAATCATGTTTGATGCACTCTGGAAGTAAATTTTTTTTCAGTACTGTTTAATCAGGATGTTAGGAACACTGTGGACAGTTTTCAGCAAGTTGCAACATTGAAATACAGAAATTGACACTTTTCCAAAAACAAGCTCCAAATCATGTTGAAATACAGAAATAAACACTTTTCTATAAACAAGCTCTAAATCATGTTTGATGCACTCTGGAAGTTAATTTTTTTTCAGTACTGTTTAATCAGGATGTTAGGAACACTGTGGACAGTTTTCAGCAAGTTGCAACATTGAAATACAGAAATAAACACTTTTCCAAAAACAAGCTCTAAATCATGTTGAAATACAGAAATTAACACTTTTCCAAAAACAAGCTCTAATTCATGTTGAAATACAGAAATTAACACTTTTCCAAAAACAAGCTCCAAATCATGTTGAAATACAGAAATTGACAATTTTCCATAAACAAGCTCTAAATCATGTTTGATGCACTCTGGAAGTTAATTTTTTTTCAGTACTGTTTAATCAGGATGTTAGGAACACTGTGGACAGTTTTCAGCAAGTTGCAACATTGAAATACAGAAATAAACACTTTTCCAAAAACAAGCTCTACATCATGTTTGATGCACTCTGGAAGTTAATTATTTTTCAGTACTGTTTAATCAGGATGTTAGGAACACTGTTGACAGTTTTCAGCAAGTTGCAACATTGAAATACAGAAATAAACACTTTTCCAAAAACAAGCTTCAAATCATGTTGAAATACAGAAATTGACACTTTTCCAAAAACAAGCTCTAAATCATGTTGAAATACAGACATAAACACTTTTCCATAAACAAGCTCTAAATCATGTTTGATGCACTCTGGAAGTTAATTTTTTTTCAGTACTGTTTAATCAGGATGTTAGGAACACTGTGGACAGTTTTCAACAAGTTGCAACATTGAAATACAGAAATAAACACTTTTCCAAAAACAAGCTCTAAATCATGTTAAAATACAGAAATAAACACTTTTCCAAAAACAAGCTCTAAATCATGTTGAAATACAGAAATTGACACTTTTCCATAAACAGGCTCTAAATTATGTTTGATGCACTCTGGAAGTTAATTTTTTTTCAGTACTGTTTAATCAGGATGTTAGGAACACTGTGGACAGTTTTCAGCAAGTTGCAACATTGAAATACAGAAATTGACACTTTTCCAAAAACAAGCTCCAAATCATGTTGAAATACAGAAATAAACACTTTTCCAAAAACAAGCTCTAAATCATGTTTGATGCACTCTGGAAGATAATTTTTTTTCAGTACTGTTTAATCAGGATGTTAGGGACACTGTGGACAGTTTTCAGCAAGTTGCAACATTGAAATAGAGAAATAAACACTTTTCCAAAAACAAGCTCTAAATCATGTTGAAATACAGAAATTAACACTTTTCCAAAAACAAGCTCTAAATCATGTTGAAATACAGAAATTAACACTTTTCCAAAAACAAGGTCCAAATCATGTTGAAATACAGAAATTGACACTTTTCCATAAACAAGCTCTAAATCATGTTTGATGCACTCTGGAAGTTATTTTTTTTTCAGTACTGTTTAATCAGGATGTTAGGAACACTGTGGACAGTTTTCAGCAAGTTGCAACATTGAAATACAGAAATAAACACTTTTCCAAAAACAAGCTCTAAATCATGTTGAAAAACAGAAATAAGCACTTTTCAAAAACAAGCTTTAAATCATGTTGAAATACAGAAATTTACACTTTTCCAAAAACAAGCTCCAAATCATGTTGAAATACAGAAATAAACACTTTTCCATAAACAAGCTCTAAATGATGTTGAAATACAGAAATAAACACTTTTCCAAAAACAAGCTCCAAATCATGTTGAAATACAGAAATTGACACTTTTCCATAAACAAGCTCTAAATCATGTTTGATGCACTCTGGAAGTTAATTTTTTTTCAGTACTGTTTAATCAGGATGTTAGGAACACTGTGGACAGTTTTCAGCAAGTTGCAACATTGAAATACAGAAATAAACACTTTTCCAAAAACAAGCTCCAAATCATGTTGAAATACAGAAATAAACACTTTTCCATAAACAAGCTCTAAATCATGTTTGATGCACTCTGGAAGTTAATTTTTTTTCAGTACTGTTTAATCAGGATGTTAGGAACACTGTGGACAGTTTTCAGCAAGTTGCAACATTGAAATACAGAAATAAACACTTTTCCAAAAACAAGCTCTAAATCATGTTGAAATACAGAAATTAACACTTTTCCAAAAACAAGCTCTAAATCATGTTGAAATACAGAAATTAACACTTTTCCAAAAACAAGCTCCAAATCATGTTGAAATACAGAAATTGACAATTTTCCATAAACAAGCTCTAAATCATGTTTGATGCACTCTGGAAGTTAATTTTTTTTCAGTACTGTTTAATCAGGATGTTAGGAACACTGTGGACAGTTTTCAGCAAGTTGCAACATTGAAATACAGAAATAAACACTTTTCCAAAAACAAGCTCCAAATCATGTTGAAAAACAGAAATAAGCACTTTTCAAAAACAAGCTTTAAATCATGTTGAAATACAGAAATTGACACTTTTCCAAAAACAAGCTCCAAATCATGTTGAAATACAGAAATAAACACTTTTCCATAAACAAGCTCTAAATCATGTTTGATGCACTCTGGAAGTTAATTTTTTTTCAGTACTGTTTAATCAGGATGTTAGGAACACTGTGGACAGTTTTCAGCAAGTTGCAACATTGAAATACAGAAATAAACACTTTTCCAAAAACAAGCTCTAAATCATGTTGAAATACAGAAATAAACACTTTTCCAAAAACAAGCTCTAAATCATGTTGAAATACAGAAATTGACACTTTTCCATAAACAAGCTCTAAATCATGTTTGATGCACTCTGGAAGTTAATTTTTTTTCAGTACTGTTTAATCAGGATGTTAGGAACACTGTGGACAGTTTTCAGCAAGTTGCAACATTGAAATACAGAAATAAACACTTTTCCAAAAACAAGCTCTAAATCATGTTGAAATACAGAAATAAACACTTTTCCAAAAACAAGCTCCAAATCATGTTGAAATACAGAAATAAACACTTTTCCATAAACAAGCTCTAAATCATGTTTGATGCACTCTGGAAGTTAATTTTTTTTCAGTACTGTTTAATCAGGATGTTAGGAACACTGTGGACAGTTTTCAGCAAGTTGCAACATTGAAATACAGAAATAAACACTTTTCCAAAAACAAGCTCTAAATCATGTTGAAATACAGAAATAAACACTTTTCCAAAAACAAGCTCTAAATCATGTTGAAATACAGAAAATAACACTTTTCCATAAACAAGCTCTAAATCATGTTTGATGCACTCTGGAAGTTAATTTTTTTTCAGTACTGTTTAATCAGGATGTTAGGAACACTGTGGACAGTTTTCAGCAAGTTGCAACATTGAAATACAGAAATAAACACTTTTCCAAAAACAAGCTCTAAATCATGTTGAAATACAGAAATAAACACTTTTCCATAAACAAGCTCTAAATCATGTTGAGAACTACAGGAAGTTACACTTTTCTCATAAACAAGCTTAAATCATGTTGGAACACTCTGGAAGTTTTCAGCTGTTTCAACATGATAGAACATAGACATTTTCACAAGTTGAACATGTTGAAATACAGAAATAAACACTTTTCCAAAAACAAGCTCCAAATCATGTTGAAATACAGAAATAACACTTTTCCATAAACAAGCTCTAAATCATGTTTGATGCACTCTGGAAGTTAATTTTTTTTCAGTACTGTTTAATCAGGATGTTAGGAACACTGTGGACAGTTTTCAGCAAGTTGCAACATTGAAATACAGAAATAAACACTTTTCCAAAAACAAGCTCCAAATCATGTTGAAATACAGAAATTAAAACTTTTCCATAAACAAGCTCTAAATCATGTTTGATGCACTCTGGAAGTTAATTTTTTTTCAGTACTGTTTAATCAGGATGTTAGGAACACTGTGGACAGTTTTCAGCAAGTTGCAACATTGAAATACAGAAATAAACACTTTTCCAAAAACAAGCTCTAAATCATGTTGAAATACAGAAAATAACACTTTTCCAAAAACAAGCTCTAAATCATGTTGAAATACAGAAAATAACACTTTTCCATAAACAAGCTCTAAATCATGTTTGATGCACTCTGGAAGTTAATTTTTTTTCAGTACTGTTTAATCAGGATGTTAGGAACACTGTGGACAGTTTTCAGCAAGTTGCAACATTGAAATACAGAAATAAACACTTTTCCAAAAACAAGCTCTAAATCATGTTGAAATACAGAAATAAACACTTTTCCAAAAACAAGCTCTAAATCATGTTGAAATACAGAAATTAAAACTTTTCCATAAACAAGCTCTAAATCATGTTTGATGCACTCTGGAAGTTAATTTTTTTTCAGTACTGTTTAATCAGGATGTTAGGAACACTGTGGACAGTTTTCAGCAAGTTGCAACATTGAAATACAGAAATAAACACTTTTCCAAAAACAAGCTCTAAATCATGTTGAAATACAGAAATAAACACTTTTCCAAAAACAAGCTCTAAATCATGTTGAAATACAGAAATAAACACTTTTCCAAAAACAAGCTCTAAATCATGTTGAAATACAGAAATTGACACTTTTCCATAAACAAGCTCTAAATCATGTTTGATGCACTCTGGAAGTTAATTTTTTTTCAGTACTGTTTAATCAGGATGTTAGGAACACTGTGGACAGTTTTCAGCAAGTTGCAACATTGAAATACAGAAATAAACACTTTTCCAAAAACAAGCTCCAAATCATGTTGAAATACAGAAATTAAAACTTTTCCATAAACAAGCTCTAAATCATGTTGAAATACAGAAATAAACACTTTTCCAAAAACAAGCTCCAAATCATGTTGAAATACAGAAATTAACACTTTTCCATAAACAAGCTCTAAATCATGTTTGATGCACTCTGGAAGTTAATTTTTTTTCAGTACTGTTTAATCAGGATGTTAGGAACACTGTGGACAGTTTTCAGCAAGTTGCAACATTGAAATACAGAAATAAACACTTTTCCAAAAACAAGCTCCAAATCATGTTGAAATACAGAAATTAAACACTTTTCCATAAACAAGCTCTAAATCATGTTTGATGCACTCTGGAAGTTAATTTTTTTTCAGTACTGTTTAATCAGGATGTTAGGAACACTGTGGACAGTTTTCAGCAAGTTGCAACATTGAAATACAGAAATAAACACTTTTCCAAAAACAAGCTCTAAATCATGTTGAAATACAGAAATAAACACTTTTCCAAAAACAAGCTCTAATTCATGTTGAAATACAGAAATTAACACTTTTCCAAAAACAAGCTCCAAATCATGTTGAAATACAGAAATTAAAACTTTTCCATAAACAAGCTCTAAATCATGTTTGATGCACTCTGGAAGTTAATTTTTTTTCAGTACTGTTTAATCAGGATGTTAGGAACACTGTGGACAGTTTTCAGCAAGTTGCAACATTGAAATACAGAAATAAACACTTTTCCAAAAACAAGCTCTAAATCATGTTGAAATACAGAAATAAACACTTTTCCAAAAACAAGCTCCAAATCATGTTGAAATACAGAAAATAACACTTTTCCATAAACAAGCTCTAAATCATGTTTGATGCACTCTGGAAGTTAATTTTTTTTCAGTACTGTTTAATCAGGATGTTAGGAACACTGTGGACAGTTTTCAGCAAGTTGCAACATTGAAATACAGAAATAAACACTTTCCAAAAACAAGCTCCAAATCATGTTGAAATACAGAAATAAAAACTTTTCCATAAACAAGCTCTAAATCATGTTTGATGCACTCTGGAAGTTAATTTTTTTTCAGTACTGTTTAATCAGGATGTTAGGAACACTGTGGACAGTTTTCAGCAAGTTGCAACATTGAAATACAGAAATAAACACTTTTCCAAAAACAAGCTCCAAATCATGTTGAAATACAGAAATAAACACTTTTCCATAAACAAGCTCTAAATCATGTTTGATGCACTCTGGAAGTTAATTTTTTTTCAGTACTGTTTAATCAGGATGTTAGGAACACTGTGGACAGTTTTCAGCAAGTTGCAACATTGAAATACAGAAATAAACACTTTTCCAAAAACAAGCTCTAAATCATGTTGAAAACAGAAATAACACTTTTCCAAAAACAAGCTCCAAATCATGTTGAAATACAGAAATTAACACTTTTCCATAAACAAGCTCTAAATCATGTTTGATGCACTCTGGAAGTTAATTTTTTTTCAGTACTGTTTAATCAGGATGTTAGGAACACTGTGGACAGTTTTCAGCAAGTTGCAACATTGAAATACAGAAATAAACACTTTTCCAAAAACAAGCTCCAAATCATGTTGAAATACAGAAATAAACACTTTTCTATAAACAAGCTCTAAATCATGTTTGATGCACTCTGGAAGTTAATTTTTTTTCAGTACTGTTTAATCAGGATGTTAGGAACACTGTGGACAGTTTTCAGCAAGTTGCAACATTGAAATACAGAAATAAACACTTTTCCAAAAACAAGCTCTAAATCATGTTGAAATAGAGAAATAAACACTTTTCCAAAAACAAGCTCTAATTCATGTTGAAATACAGAAATTAACACTTTTCCAAAAACAAGCTCCAAATCATGTTGAAATACAGAAATTAACACTTTTCCATAAACAAGCTCTAAATCATGTTTGATGCACTCTGGAAGTTAATTTTTTTTCAGTACTGTTTAATCAGGATGTTAGGAACACTGTGGACAGTTTTCAGCAAGTTGCAACATTGAAATACAGAAATAAACACTTTTCCAAAAACAAGCTCTAAATCATGTTGAAAAACAGAAATAAGCACTTTTCAAAAACAAGCTTTAAATCACGTTGAAATACAGAAATTGACACTTTTCCAAAAACAAGCTCCAAATCATGTTGAAATACAGAAATAAACACTTTTCCATAAACAAGCTCTAAATCATGTTTGATGCACTCTGGAAGTTAATTTTTTTTCAGTACTGTTTAATCAGGATGTTAGGAACACTGTGGACAGTTTTCAGCAAGTTGCAACATTGAAATTCAGAAATAAACACTTTCCAAAAACAAGCTCAAATCATGTTGAAATACAGAAAAAAACTTTTCCATAAACAAGCTCTAAATCATGTTTGATGCACTCTGGAAGTTAATTTTTTTTCAGTACTGTTTAATCAGGATGTTAGGAACACTGTGGACAGTTTTCAGCAAGTTGCAACATTGAAATACAGAAATAAACACTTTTCCAAAAACAAGCTCCAAATCATGTTGAAATACAGAAATAAACACTTTTCCATAAACAAGCTCTAAATCATGTTTGATGCACTCTGGAAGTTAATTTTTTTTCAGTACTGTTTAATCAGGATGTTAGGAACACTGTGGACAGTTTTCAGCAAGTTGCAACATTGAAATACAGAAATAAACACTTTTCCAAAAACATGCTCTAAATCATGTTGAAAAACAGAAATAAGCACTTTTCAAAAACAAGCTTCAAATCATGTTGAAATACAGAAATTGACACTTTTCCAAAAACAAGCTCTAAATCATGTTGAAATACAGAAATTAACACTTTTCCATAAACAAGCTCTAAATCATGTTTGATGCACTCTGGAAGTTAATTTTTTTTCAGTACTGTTTAATCAGGATGTTAGGAACACTGTGGACAGTTTTCAGCAAGTTGCAACATTGAAATACAGAAATAAACACTTTTCCAAAAACAAGCTCCAAATCATGTTGAAATACAGAAATAAACACTTTTCCATAAACAAGCTCTAAATCATGTTTGATGCACTCTGGAAGTTAATTTTTTTTCAGTACTGTTTAATCAGGATGTTAGGAACACTGTGGACAGTTTTCAGCAAGTTGCAACATTGAAATACAGAAATAAACACTTTTCCAAAAACAAGCTCCAAATCATGTTGAAATACAGAAATAAACACTTTTCCAAAAACAAGCTCTAAATCATGTTGAAATACAGAAATAAACACTTTTCCAAAAACAAGCTCCAAATCATGTTGAAATACAGAAATTAAAACTTTTCCATAAACAAGCTCTAAATCATGTTTGATGCACTCTGGAAGTTAATTTTTTTTCAGTACTGTTTAATCAGGATGTTAGGAACACTGTGGACAGTTTTCAGCAAGTTGCAACATTGAAATACAGAAATAAACACTTTTCCAAAAACAAGCTCCAAATCATGTTGAAATACAGAAATAACACTTTTCTATAAACAAGCTCTAAATCATGTTTGATGCACTCTGGAAGTTAATTTTTTTTCAGTACTGTTTAATCAGGATGTTAGGAACACTGTGGACAGTTTTCAGCAAGTTGCAACATTGAAATACAGAAATAAACACTTTTCCAAAAACAAGCTCCAAATCATGTTGAAATACAGAAATTAAAACTTTTCCATAAACAAGCTCTAAATCATGTTTGATGCACTCTGGAAGTTAATTTTTTTTCAGTACTGTTTAATCAGGATGTTAGGAACACTGTGGACAGTTTTCAGCAAGTTGCAACATTGAAATACAGAAATAAACACTTTTCCAAAAACAAGCTCCAAATCATGTTGAAATACAGAAATAAACACTTTTCCATAAACAAGCTCTAAATCATGTTTGATGCACTCTGGAAGTTAATTTTTTTTCAGTACTGTTTAATCAGGATGTTAGGAACACTGTGGACAGTTTTCAGCAAGTTGCAACATTGAAATACAGAAATAAACACTTTTCCAAAAACAAGCTCAAATCATGTTGAAATACAGAAATAAACTTTTCCATAAACAAGCTCTAAATCATGTTTGATGCACTCTGGAAGTTAATTTTTTTTCAGTACTGTTTAATCAGGATGTTAGGAACACTGTGGACAGTTTTCAGCAAGTTGCAACATTGAAATACAGAAATAAACACTTTTCCAAAAACAAGCTCCAAATCATGTTGAAATACAGAAATAAACACTTTTCCATAAACAAGCTCTAAATCATGTTTGATGCACTCTGGAAGTTAATTTTTTTTCAGTACTGTTTAATCAGGATGTTAGGAACACTGTGGACAGTTTTCAGCAAGTTGCAACATTGAAATACAGAAATAAACACTTTTCCAAAAACAAGCTCTAAATCATGTTGAAATACAGAAATAAAACTTTTCCAGTCAACATGTTAAATCAGATTTATACACTCTGGAAGTTTTCAGAAGTTCAATCAGTTGAAATACAGGAACACTGTGGACAGTTTTCCAAAAGCAAGCTGCAAATCATGTTGAAATACAGAAATAAACACTTTTCCAAAAACAAGCTCCAAATCATGTTGAAATACAGAAATTAACACTTTTCCATAAACAAGCTCTAAATCATGTTTGATGCACTCTGGAAGTTAATTTTTTTTCAGTACTGTTTAATCAGGATGTTAGGAACACTGTGGACAGTTTTCAGCAAGTTGCAACATTGAAATACAGAAATAAACACTTTTCCAAAAACAAGCTCCAAATCATGTTGAAATACAGAAATAAACACTTTTCCATAAACAAGCTCTAAATCATGTTTGATGCACTCTGGAAGTTAATTTTTTTTCAGTACTGTTTAATCAGGATGTTAGGAACACTGTGGACAGTTTTCAGCAAGTTGCAACATTGAAATACAGAAATAAACACTTTTCCAAAAACAAGCTCTAAATCATGTTGAAATACAGAAATTAACACTTTTCCAAAAACAAGCTCTAATTCATGTTGAAATACAGAAATTAACACTTTTCCAAAAACAAGCTCCAAATCATGTTGAAATACAGAAATTGACAATTTTCCATAAACAAGCTCTAAATCATGTTTGATGCACTCTGGAAGTTAATTTTTTTTCAGTACTGTTTAATCAGGATGTTAGGAACACTGTGGACAGTTTTCAGCAAGTTGCAACATTGAAATACAGAAATAAACACTTTTCCAAAAACAAGCTCTAAATAATGTTGAAAAACAGAAATAAGCACTTTTCAAAAACAAGCTTTAAATCATGTTGAAATACAGAAATTGACACTTTTCCAAAAACAAGCTCCAAATCATGTTGAAATACAGAAATAAACACTTTTCCATAAACAAGCTCTAAATCATGTTTGATGCACTCTGGAAGTTAATTTTTTTTCAGTACTGTTTAATCAGGATGTTAGGAACACTGTGGACAGTTTTCAGCAAGTTGCAACATTGAAATACAGAAATAAACACTTTTCCAAAAACAAGCTCTAAATCATGTTGAAATACAGAAATAAACACTTTTCCAAAAACAAGCTCTAAATCATGTTGAAATACAGAAATTGACACTTTTCCATAAACAAGCTCTAAATCATGTTTGATGCACTCTGGAAGTTAATTTTTTTTCAGTACTGTTTAATCAGGATGTTAGGAACACTGTGGACAGTTTTCAGCAAGTTGCAACATTGAAATACAGAAATAAACACTTTTCCAAAAACAAGCTCTACATCATGTTGAAAAACAGAAATAAGCACTTTTCAAAAACAAGCTTCAAATCATGTTGAAATACAGAAATTGACACTTTTCCAAAAACAAGCTCCAAATCATGTTGAAATACAGAAATAAACACTTTTCCATAAACAAGCTCTAAATCATGTTTGATGCACTCTGGAAGTTAATTTTTTTTCAGTACTGTTTAATCAGGATGTTAGGAACACTGTGGACAGTTTTCAGCAAGTTGCAACATTGAAATACAGAAATAAACACTTTTCCAAAAACAAGCTCTAAATCATGTTGAAATACAGAAATTAACACTTTTCCAAAAACAAGCTCTAAATCATGTTGAAATACAGAAATTAACACTTTTCCAAAAACAAGGTCCAAATCATGTTGAAATACAGAAATTGACACTTTTCCATAAACAAGCTCTAAATCATGTTTGATGCACTCTGGAAGTTAATTTTTTTTCAGTACTGTTTAATCAGGATGTTAGGAACACTGTGGACAGTTTTCAGCAAGTTGCAACATTGAAATACAGAAATAAACACTTTTCCAAAAACAAGCTCCAAATCATGTTGAAATACAGAAATAAACACTTTTCTATAAACAAGCTCTAAATCATGTTTGATGCACTCTGGAAGTTAATTTTTTTTCAGTACTGTTTAATCAGGATGTTAGGAACACTGTGGACAGTTTTCAGCAAGTTGCAACATTGAAATACAGAAATAAACACTTTTCCAAAAACAAGCTCCAAATCATGTTGAAATACAGAAATTAACACTTTTCCAAAAACAAGCTCTCATTCATGTTGAAATACAGAAATTAACACTTTTCCAAAAACAAGCTCCAAATCATGTTGAAATACAGAAATTGACAACTTTTCCATAAACAAGCTCTAAATCATGTTTGATGCACTCTGGAAGTTAATTTTTTTTCAGTACTGTTTAATCAGGATGTTAGGAACACTGTGGACAGTTTTCAGCAAGTTGCAACATTGAAATACAGAAATAAACACTTTTCCAAAAACAAGCTCTAAATCATGTTGAAAAACAGAAATAAGCACTTTTCAAAAACAAGCTTTAAATCATGTTGAAATACAGAAATTGACACTTTTCCAAAAACAAGCTCCAAATCATGTTGAAATACAGAAATAAACACTTTTCCATAAACAAGCTCTAAATCATGTTTGATGCACTCTGGAAGTTAATTTTTTTTCAGTACTGTTTAATCAGGATGTTAGGAACACTGTGGACAGTTTTCAGCAAGTTGCAACATTGAAATACAGAAATAAACACTTTTCCAAAAACAAGCTCTAAATCATGTTGAAATACAGAAATAAACACTTTTCCAAAAACAAGTTCTAAATCATGTTGAAATACAGAAATTGACACTTTTCCATAAACAAGCTCTAAATCATGTTTGATGCACTCTGGAAGTTAATTTTTTTTCCAGTACTGTTTAATCAGGATGTTAGGAACACTGTGGACAGTTTTCAGCAAGTTGCAACATTGAAATACAGAAATAAACACTTTTCCAAAAACAAGCTCCAAATCATGTTGAAATACAGAAATTAACACTTTTCCAAAAACAAGCTCTAAATCATGTTGAAATACAGAAATTAACACTTTTCCAAAAACAAGCTCCAAATCATGTTGAAATACAGAAATTGACACTTTTCCATAAACAAGCTCTAAATCATGTTTGATGCACTCTGGAAGTTAATTTTTTTTCAGTACTGTTTAATCAGGATGTTAGGAACACTGTGGACAGTTTTCAGCAAGTTGCAACATTGAAATACAGAAATAAACACTTTTCCAAAAACAAGCTCCAAATCATGTTGAAATACAGAAATAAACACTTTTCCATAAACAAGCTCTAAATCATGTTTGATGCACTCTGGAAGTTAATTTTTTTTCAGTACTGTTTAATCAGGATGTTAGGAACACTGTGGACAGTTTTCAGCAAGTTGCAACATTGAAATACAGAAATAAACACTTTTCCAAAAACAAGCTCTAAATCATGTTGAAATAGAGAAATAAACACTTTTCCAAAAACAAGCTCTAATTCATGTTGAAATACAGAAATTAACACTTTTCCAAAAACAAGCTCCAAATCATGTTGAAATACAGAAATTGACACTTTTCCATAAACAAGCTCTAAATCATGTTTGATGCACTCTGGAAGTTAATTTTTTTTCAGTACTGTTTAATCAGGATGTTAGGAACACTGTGGACAGTTTTCAGCAAGTTGCAACATTGAAATACAGAAATAAACACTTTTCCAAAAACAAGCTCTAAATCATGTTGAAAAACAGAAATAAGCACTTTTCAAAAACAAGCTTTAAATCACGTTGAAATACAGAAATTGACACTTTTCCAAAAACAAGCTCCAAATCATGTTGAAATACAGAAATAAACACTTTTCCATAAACAAGCTCTAAATCATGTTTGATGCACTCTGGAAGTTAATTTTTTTTCAGTACTGTTTAATCAGGATGTTAGGAACACTGTGGACAGTTTTCAGCAAGTTGCAACATTGAAATTCAGAAATAAACACTTTTCCAAAAAACAAGCTCTAAATCATGTTTGATGCACTGTGGAAGTAAATTTTTTTTCCAGTACTGTTTAATCAGGATGTTAGGAACACTGTGGACAGTTTTCAGCAAGTTGCAACATTGAAATACAGAAATTGACACTTTTCCAAAAACAAGCTCCAAATCATGTTGAAATACAGAAATAAACACTTTTCTATAAACAAGCTCTAAATCATGTTTGATGCACTCTGGAAGTTAATTTTTTTTCAGTACTGTTTAATCAGGATGTTAGGAACACTGTGGACAGTTTTCAGCAAGTTGCAACATTGAAATTCAGAAATAAACACTTTTCCAAAAAACAAGCTCTAAAACATGTTTGATGCACTCTGGAAGTTAATTATTTTTCAGTACTGTTTAATCAGGATGTTAGGAACACTGTGGACAGTTTTCAGCAAGTTGCAACATTGAAATACAGAAATAAACACTTTTCCAAAAACAAGCTCTAAATCATGTTGAAATACAGAAATAAACACTTTTCCAAAAACAAGCTCTAAATCATGTTGAAATACAGAAATAAACACTTTTCCAAAAACAAGCTCTAAATCATGTTGAAATACAGAAATTGACACTTTTCCAAAAACAAGCTCTAAATCATGTTGAAATACAGAAATAAACACTTTTCCAAAAACAAGCTCTAAATCATGTTGAAATACAGAAATTAACACTTTTCCATAAACAAGCTCTAAATCATGTTTGATGCACTCTGGAAGTTATTTTTTTTTCAGTACTGTTTAATCAGGATGTTAGGAACACTGTGGACAGTTTTCAGCAAGTTGCAACATTGAAATACAGAAATAAACACTTTTCCAAAAACAAGCTCCAAATCATGTTGAAATACAGAAATAAACACTTTTCCATAAACAAGCTCTAAATCATGTTTGATGCACTCTGGAAGTTAATTTTATTTCAGTACTGTTTAATCAGGATGTTAGGAACACTGTGGACAGTTTTCAGCAAGTTGCAACATTGAAATTCAGAAATAAACACTTTTCCAAAAAACAAGCTCTAAATCATGTTTGATGCACTCTGGAAGTTAATTATTTTTCAGTAATGGTTAATCAGGATGTTAGGAACACTGAGGACAGTTTTCAGCAAGTTGCAACATTGAAATACAGAAATAAACACTTTTCCAAAAACAAGCTCTAAATCATGTTGAAATACAGAAATAAACATTTTTCCAAAAACAAGCTCTAAATCATGTTGAAATACAGAAATTGACACTTTTCCATAAACAAGCTCTAAATCATGTTTGATGCACTCTGGAAGTTATTTTTTTTTTCAGTACTGTTTAATCAGGATGTTAGGAACACTGTGGACAGTTTTCAGCAAGTTGCAACATTGAAATACAGAAATAAACACTTTTCCAAAAACAAGCTCCAAATCATGTTGAAATACAGAAATTGACACTTTTCCATAAACAAGCTCTAAATCATGTTTGATGCACTCTGGAAGTTAATTTTTTTTCAGTACTGTTTAATCAGGATGTTAGGAACACTGTGGACAGTTTTCAGCAAGTTGCAACATTGAAATACAGAAATAAACACTTTTCCAAAAACAAGCTCCAAATCATGTTGAAATACAGAAATAAACACTTTTCCATAAACAAGCTCTAAATCATGTTTGATGCACTCTGGAAGTTAATTTTATTTCAGTACTGTTTAATCAGGATGTTAGGAACACTGTGGACAGTTTTCAGCAAGTTGCAACATTGAAATTCAGAAATAAACACTTTTCCAAAAAACAAGCTCTAAATCATGTTTGATGCACTCTGGAAGTTATTTTTTTTTTCAGTACTGTTTAATCAGGATGTTAGGAACACTGTGGACAGTTTTCAGCAAGTTGCAACATTGAAATACAGAAATAAACACTTTTCCAAAAACAAGCTCCAAATCATGTTGAAATACAGAAATTGACACTTTTCCATAAACAAGCTCTAAATCATGTTTGATGCACTCTGGAAGTTAATTTTTTTTCAGTACTGTTTAATCAGGATGTTAGGAACACTGTGGACAGTTTTCAGCAAGTTGCAACATTGAAATACAGAAATAAACACTTTTCCAAAAACAAGCTCCAAATCATGTTGAAATACAGAAATAAACACTTTTCCATAAACAAGCTCTAAATCATGTTTGATGCACTCTGGAAGTTAATTTTATTTCAGTACTGTTTAATCAGGATGTTAGGAACACTGTGGACAGTTTTCAGCAAGTTGCAACATTGAAATTCAGAAATAAACACTTTTCCAAAAAACAAGCTCTAAATCATGTTTGATGCACTCTGGAAGTTAATTATTTTTCAGTACTGTTTAATCAGGATGTTAGGAACACTGTGGACAGTTTTCAGCAAGTTGCAACATTGAAATACAGAAATAAACACTTTTCCAAAAACAAGCTCTAAATCATGTTGAAATACAGAAATAAACACTTTTCCAAAAACAAGCTCTAAATCATGTTGAAATACAGAAATTGACACTTTTCCATAAACAAGCTCTAAATCATGTTTGATGCACTCTGGAAGTTATTTTTTTTTTCAGTACTGTTTAATCAGGATGTTAGGAACACTGTGGACAGTTTTCAGCAAGTTGCAACATTGAAATACAGAAATAAACACTTTTCCAAAAACAAGCTCCAAATCATGTTGAAATACAGAAATTAACACTTTCCAAAAACAAGCTCCAAATCATGTTTGATGCACTCTGGAAGTTAATTTTTTTTCAGTACTGTTTAATCAGGATGTTAGGAACACTGTGGACAGTTTTCAGCAAGTTGCAACATTGAAATACAGAAATAAACACTTTTCCAAAAACAAGCTCTAAATCATGTTGAAATACAGAAATTAACACTTTTCCAAAAACAAGCTCTAATTCATGTTGAAATACAGAAATTAACACTTTTCCAAAAACAAGCTCCAAATCATGTTGAAATACAGAAATTGACAATTTTCCATAAACAAGCTCTAAATCATGTTTGATGCACTCTGGAAGTTAATTTTTTTTCAGTACTGTTTAATCAGGATGTTAGGAACACTGTGGACAGTTTTCAGCAAGTTGCAACATTGAAATACAGAAATAAACACTTTTCCAAAAACAAGCTCTAAATCATGTTGAAATACAGAAATAAACACTTTTCCAAAAACAAGCTCTAAATCATGTTGAAATACAGAAATAAACACTTTTCCATAAACAAGCTCTAAATCATGTTTGATGCACTCTGGAAGTTAATTTTTTTTCAGTACTGTTTAATCAGGATGTTAGGAACACTGTGGACAGTTTTCAGCAAGTTGCAACATTGAAATACAGAAATAAACACTTTTCCAAAAACAAGCTCTAAATCATGTTGAAATACAGAAATAAACACTTTTCCAAAAACAAGCTCTAAATCATGTTGAAATACAGAAATTGACACTTTTCCATAAACAAGCTCTAAATCATGTTTGATGCACTCTGGAAGTTAATTTTTTTTCAGTACTGTTTAATCAGGATGTTAGGAACACTGTGGACAGTTTTCAGCAAGTTGCAACATTGAAATACAGAAATAAACACTTTTCCAAAAACAAGCTCTAAATCATGTTGAAAAACAGAAATAAGCACTTTTCAAAAACAAGCTTCAAATCATGTTGAAATACAGAAATTGACACTTTTCCAAAAACAAGCTCCAAATCATGTTGAAATACAGAAATAAACACTTTTCCATAAACAAGCTCTAAATCATGTTTGATGCACTCTGGAAGTTAATTTTTTTTCAGTACTGTTTAATCAGGATGTTAGGAACACTGTGGACAGTTTTCAGCAAGTTGCAACATTGAAATACAGAAATAAACACTTTTCCAAAAACAAGCTCTAAATCATGTTGAAATACAGAAATTAACACTTTTCCAAAAACAAGCTCTAAATCATGTTGAAATACAGAAATTAACACTTTTCCAAAAACAAGGTCCAAATCATGTTGAAATACAGAAATGACACTTTTCCATAAACAAGCTCTAAATCATGTTTGATGCACTCTGGAAGTTAATTTTTTTTCAGTACTGTTTAATCAGGATGTTAGGAACACTGTGGACAGTTTTCAGCAAGTTGCAACATTGAAATACAGAAATAAACACTTTTCCAAAAACAAGCTCCAAATCATGTTGAAATACAGAAATAAACACTTTTCCATAAACAAGCTCTAAATCATGTTTGATGCACTCTGGAAGTTAATTTTTTTTCAGTACTGTTTAATCAGGATGTTAGGAACACTGTGGACAGTTTTCAGCAAGTTGCAACATTGAAATACAGAAATAAACACTTTTCCAAAAACAAGCTCTAAATCATGTTGAAATACAGAAATTAACACTTTTCCAAAAACAAGCTCTCAATTCATGTTGAAATACAGAAATTAACACTTTTCCAAAAACAAGCTCCAAATCATGTTGAAATACAGAAATTGACACTTTTCCATAAACAAGCTCTAAATCATGTTTGATGCACTCTGGAAGTTAATTTTTTTTCAGTACTGTTTAATCAGGATGTTAGGAACACTGTGGACAGTTTTCAGCAAGTTGCAACATTGAAATACAGAAATAAACACTTTTCCAAAAACAAGCTCTAAATCATGTTGAAAAACAGAAATAAGCACTTTTCAAAAACAAGCTTCAAATCATGTTGAAATACAGAAATTGACACTTTTCCAAAAACAAGCTCCAAATCATGTTGAAATACAGAAATAAACACTTTTCCATAAACAAGCTCTAAATCATGTTTGATGCACTCTGGAAGTTAATTTTTTTTCAGTACTGTTTAATCAGGATGTTAGGAACACTGTGGACAGTTTTCAGCAAGTTGCAACATTGAAATACAGAAATAAACACTTTTCCAAAAACAAGCTCTAAATCATGTTGAAATACAGAAATAAACACTTTTCCAAAAACAAGTTCTAAATCATGTTGAAATACAGAAATTGACACTTTTCCATAAACAAGCTCTAAATCATGTTTGATGCACTCTGGAAGTTAATTTTTTTTCAGTACTGTTTAATCAGGATGTTAGGAACACTGTGGACAGTTTTCAGCAAGTTGCAACATTGAAATACAGAAATAAACACTTTTCCAAAAACAAGCTCCAAATCATGTTGAAATACAGAAATTAACACTTTTCCATAAACAAGCTCTAAATCATGTTTGATGCACTCTGGAAGTTAATTTTTTTTCAGTACTGTTTAATCAGGATGTTAGGAACACTGTGGACAGTTTTCAGCAAGTTGCAACATTGAAATACAGAAATAAACACTTTTCCAAAAACAAGCTCTAAATCATGTTGAAATACAGAAATAAACACTTTTCCAAAAACAAGCTCTAAATCATGTTGAAATACAGAAATTAACACTTTTCCAAAAACAAGCTCCAAATCATGTTGAAATACAGAAATAAACACTTTTCCATAAACAAGCTCTAAATCATGTTTGATGCACTCTGGAAGTTAATTTTTTTTCAGTACTGTTTAATCAGGATGTTAGGAACACTGTGGACAGTTTTCAGCAAGTTGCAACATTGAAATACAGAAATAAACACTTTTCCAAAAACAAGCTCTAAATCATGTTGAAATACAGAAATAAACACTTTTCCAAAAACAAGCTCTAAATCATGTTGAAATACAGAAATTGACACTTTTCCATAAACAAGCTCTAAATCATGTTTGATGCACTCTGGAAGTAAAAATTTTTTCCAGTACTGTTTAATCAGGATGTTAGGAACACTGTGGACAGTTTTCAGCAAGTTGCAACATTGAAATACAGAAATAAACACTTTTCCAAAAACAAGCTCCAAATCATGTTGAAATACAGAAATTAACACTTTTCCATAAACAAGCTCTAAATCATGTTTGATGCACTCTGGAAGTTAATTTTTTTTCAGTACTGTTTAATCAGGATGTTAGGAACACTGTGGACAGTTTTCAGCAAGTTGCAACATTGAAATACAGAAATAAACACTTTTCCAAAAACAAGCTCTAAATCATGTTGAAATAGAGAAATAAACACTTTTCCAAAAACAAGCTCTAATTCATGTTGAAATACAGAAATTAACACTTTTCCAAAAACAAGCTCCAAATCATGTTGAAATACAGAAATTGACACTTTTCCATAAACAAGCTCTAAATCATGTTTGATGCACTCTGGAAGTTAATTTTTTTTCAGTACTGTTTAATCAGGATGTTAGGAACACTGTGGACAGTTTTCAGCAAGTTGCAACATTGAAATACAGAAATAAACACTTTTCCAAAAACAAGCTCTAAATCATGTTGAAAAACAGAAATAAGCACTTTTCAAAAACAAGCTTTAAATCACGTTGAAATACAGAAATTGACACTTTTCCAAAAACAAGCTCCAAATCATGTTGAAATACAGAAATAAACACTTTTCCATAAACAAGCTCTAAATCATGTTTGATGCACTCTGGAAGTTAATTTTTTTTCAGTACTGTTTAATCAGGATGTTAGGAACACTGTGGACAGTTTTCAGCAAGTTGCAACATTGAAATTCAGAAATAAACACTTTTCCAAAAAACAAGCTCTAAATCATGTTTGATGCACTCTGGAAGTAAATTTTTTTTCCAGTACTGTTTAATCAGGATGTTAGGAACACTGTGGACAGTTTTCAGCAAGTTGCAACATTGAAATACAGAAATTGACACTTTTCCAAAAACAAGCTCCAAATCATGTTGAAATACAGAAATAAACACTTTTCTATAAACAAGCTCTAAATCATGTTTGATGCACTCTGGAAGTTAATTTTTTTTCAGTACTGTTTAATCAGGATGTTAGGAACACTGTGGACAGTTTTCAGCAAGTTGCAACATTGAAATTCAGAAATAAACACTTTTCCAAAAAACAAGCTCTAAATCATGTTTGATGCACTCTGGAAGTTAATTATTTTTCAGTACTGTTTAATCAGGATGTTAGGAACACTGTGGACAGTTTTCAGCAAGTTGCAACATTGAAATACAGAAATAAACACTTTTCCAAAAACAAGCTCTAAATCATGTTGAAATACAGAAATTAAAACTTTTCCAAAAACAAGCTCCAAATCATGTTGAGAACTACTGAAATAAACAGCTTTTCCAAAGAACAAGCTCTAGCAATCATGTTGAAATACAGAAATAAACACTTTTCCAAAAACAAGCTCTAAATCATGTTGAAATACAGAAATAAACACTTTTCCAAAAACAAGCTCTAAATCATGTTGAAATACAGAAATTGACACTTTTCCATAAACAAGCTCTAAATCATGTTTGATGCACTCTGGAAGTTAATTTTTTTTCAGTACTGTTTAATCAGGATGTTAGGAACACTGTGGACAGTTTTCAGCAAGTTGCAACATTGAAATACAGAAATAAACACTTTTCCAAAAACAAGCTCCAAATCATGTTGAAATACAGAAATAAACACTTTTCCATAAACAAGCTCTAAATCATGTTTGATGCACTCTGGAAGTTAATTTTTTTTCAGTACTGTTTAATCAGGATGTTAGGAACACTGTGGACAGTTTTCAGCAAGTTGCAACATTGAAATTCAGAAATAAACACTTTTCCAAAAAACAAGCTCTAAATCATGTTTGATGCACTCTGGAAGTTAATTATTTTTCAGTACTGGTTAATCAGGATGTTAGGAACACTGTGGACAGTTTTCAGCAAGTTGCAACATTGAAATACAGAAATAAACACTTTTCCAAAAACAAGCTCTAAATCATGTTGAAATACAGAAATAAACATTTTTCCAAAAACAAGCTCTAAATCATGTTGAAATTCAGAAATTAACACTTTTCCAAAAACAAGCTCTAAATCATGTTTGATGCACTCTGGAAGTTAATTTTTTTTTCAGTACTGTTTAATCAGGATGTTAGGAACACTGTGGACAGTTTTCAGCAAGTTGCAACATTGAAATACAGAAATAAACACTTTTCCAAAAACAAGCTCCAAATCATGTTGAAATACAGAAATTGACACTTTTCCATAAACAAGCTCTAAATCATGTTTGATGCACTCTGGAAGTTAATTTTTTTTCAGTACTGTTTAATCAGGATGTTAGGAACACTGTGGACAGTTTTCAGCAAGTTGCAACATTGAAATACAGAAATAAACACTTTTCCAAAAACAAGCTCCAAATCATGTTGAAATACAGAAATAAACACTTTTCCATAAACAAGCTCTAAATCATGTTTGATGCACTCTGGAAGTTAATTTTATTTCAGTACTGTTTAATCAGGATGTTAGGAACACTGTGGACAGTTTTCAGCAAGTTGCAACATTGAAATTCAGAAATAAACACTTTTCCAAAAAACAAGCTCTAAATCATGTTTGATGCACTCTGGAAGTTAATTTTTTTTTCAGTACTGTTTAATCAGGATGTTAGGAACACTGTGGACAGTTTTCAGCAAGTTGCAACATTGAAATACAGAAATAAACACTTTTCCAAAAACAAGCTCCAAATCATGTTGAAATACAGAAATTGACACTTTTCCATAAACAAGCTCTAAATCATGTTTGATGCACTCTGGAAGTTAATTTTTTTTCAGTACTGTTTAATCAGGATGTTAGGAACACTGTGGACAGTTTTCAGCAAGTTGCAACATTGAAATACAGAAATAAACACTTTTCCAAAAACAAGCTCCAAATCATGTTGAAATACAGAAATAAACACTTTTCCATAAACAAGCTCTAAATCATGTTTGATGCACTCTGGAAGTTAATTTTTTTTCAGTACTGTTTAATCAGGATGTTAGGAACACTGTGGACAGTTTTCAGCAAGTTGCAACATTGAAATTCAGAAATAAACACTTTTCCAAAAAACAAGCTCTAAATCATGTTTGATGCACTCTGGAAGTTAATTATTTTTCAGTACTGTTTAATCAGGATGTTAGGAACACTGTGGACAGTTTTCAGCAAGTTGCAACATTGAAATACAGAAATAAACACTTTTCCAAAAACAAGCTCTAAATCATGTTGAAATACAGAAATAAACACTTTTCCAAAAACAAGCTCTAAATCATGTTGAAATACAGAAATTGACACTTTTCCATAAACAAGCTCTAAATCATGTTTGATGCACTCTGGAAGTTATTTTTTTTTTCAGTACTGTTTAATCAGGATGTTAGGAACACTGTGGACAGTTTTCAGCAAGTTGCAACATTGAAATACAGAAATAAACACTTTTCCAAAAACAAGCTCCAAATCATGTTGAAATACAGAAATTAACACTTTCCAAAAACAAGCTCTAAATCATGTTGAAATACAGAAATTAACACTTTTCCAAAAACAAGCTCCAAATCATGTTGAAATACAGAAATAACACTTTTCCATAAACAAGCTCTAAATCATGTTTGATGCACTCTGGAAGTTAATTTTTTTTCAGTACTGTTTAATCAGGATGTTAGGAACACTGTGGACAGTTTTCAGCAAGTTGCAACATTGAAATACAGAAATAAACACTTTTCCAAAAACAAGCTCCAAATCATGTTGAAATACAGAAATAAACACTTTTCCATAAACAAGCTCTAAATCATGTTTGATGCACTCTGGAAGTTAATTTTTTTTCAGTACTGTTTAATCAGGATGTTAGGAACACTGTGGACAGTTTTCAGCAAGTTGCAACATTGAAATACAGAAATAAACACTTTTCCAAAAACAAGCTCTAAATCATGTTGAAATACAGAAATAAACACTTTTCCAAAAACAAGCTCTAAATCATGTTGAAATACAGAAATTAACACTTTTCCATAAACAAGCTCTAAATCATGTTTGATGCACTCTGGAAGTTAATTTTTTTTCAGTACTGTTTAATCAGGATGTTAGGAACACTGTGGACAGTTTTCAGCAAGTTGCAACATTGAAATACAGAAATAAACACTTTTCCAAAAACAAGCTCCAAATCATGTTGAAATACAGAAATAAACACTTTTCCAAAAACAAGCTCTAAATCATGTTGAAATACAGAAAATAACACTTTTCCATAAACAAGCTCTAAATCATGTTTGATGCACTCTGGAAGTTAATTTTTTTTCAGTACTGTTTAATCAGGATGTTAGGAACACTGTGGACAGTTTTCAGCAAGTTGCAACATTGAAATACAGAAATAAACACTTTTCCAAAAACAAGCTCCAAATCATGTTGAAATACAGAAATAAACACTTTTCTATAAACAAGCTCTAAATCATGTTTGATGCACTCTGGAAGTTAATTTTTTTTCAGTACTGTTTAATCAGGATGTTAGGAACACTGTGGACAGTTTTCAGCAAGTTGCAACATTGAAATACAGAAATAAACACTTTACCAAAAACAAGCTCTAAATCATGTTGAAATACAGAAATTAACACTTTTCCAAAAACAAGCTCTAATTCATGTTGAAATACAGAAATTAACACTTTTCCAAAAACAAGCTCCAAATCATGTTGAAATACAGAAATTAACACTTTTCCATAAACAAGCTCTAAATCATGTTTGATGCACTCTGGAAGTTAATTTTTTTTCAGTACTGTTTAATCAGGATGTTAGGAACACTGTGGACAGTTTTCAGCAAGTTGCAACATTGAAATACAGAAATAAACACTTTTCCAAAAACAAGCTCTAAATCATGTTGAAATACAGAAATTAACACTTTTCCAAAAACAAGCTCTAATTCATGTTGAAATACAGAAATTAACACTTTTCCAAAAACAAGCTCCAAATCATGTTGAAATACAGAAATTAAAACTTTTCCATAAACAAGCTCTAAATCATGTTTGATGCACTCTGGAAGTTAATTTTTTTTCAGTACTGTTTAATCAGGATGTTAGGAACACTGTGGACAGTTTTCAGCAAGTTGCAACATTGAAATACAGAAATAAACACTTTTCCAAAAACAAGCTCTAAATCATGTTGAAATACAGAAATAAACACTTTTCCAAAAACAAGCTCCAAATCATGTTGAAATACAGAAAATAACACTTTTCCATAAACAAGCTCTAAATCATGTTTGATGCACTCTGGAAGTTAATTTTTTTTCAGTACTGTTTAATCAGGATGTTAGGAACACTGTGGACAGTTTTCAGCAAGTTGCAACATTGAAATACAGAAATAAACACTTTTCCAAAAACAAGCTCCAAATCATGTTGAAATACAGAAATTAAACACTTTTCCATAAACAAGCTCTAAATCATGTTTGATGCACTCTGGAAGTTAATTTTTTTTCAGTACTGTTTAATCAGGATGTTAGGAACACTGTGGACAGTTTTCAGCAAGTTGCAACATTGAAATACAGAAATAAACACTTTTCCAAAAACAAGCTCTAAATCATGTTGAAATACAGAAATAAACACTTTTCCAAAAACAAGCTCTAAATCATGTTGAAATACAGAAATTAACACTTTTCCATAAACAAGCTCTAAATCATGTTTGATGCACTCTGGAAGTTAATTTTTTTTCAGTACTGTTTAATCAGGATGTTAGGAACACTGTGGACAGTTTTCAGCAAGTTGCAACATTGAAATACAGAAATAAACACTTTTCCAAAAACAAGCTCCAAATCATGTTGAAATACAGAAATAAACACTTTTCCATAAACAAGCTCTAAATCATGTTTGATGCACTCTGGAAGTTAATTTTTTTTCAGTACTGTTTAATCAGGATGTTAGGAACACTGTGGACAGTTTTCAGCAAGTTGCAACATTGAAATTCAGAAATAAACACTTTTCCAAAAAACAAGCTCTAAATCATGTTTGATGCACTCTGGAAGTTAATTTTTTTTCAGTACTGTTTAATCAGGATGTTAGGAACACTGTGGACAGTTTTCAGCAAGTTGCAACATTGAAATACAGAAATAAACACTTTTCCAAAAACAAGCTCTAAATCATGTTGAAATACAGAAATTAACACTTTTCCAAAAACAAGCTCCAAATCATGTTGAAATACAGAAATTGACACTTTTCCATAAACAAGCTCTAAATCATGTTTGATGCACTCTGGAAGTTAATTTTTTTTCAGTACTGTTTAATCAGGATGTTAGGAACACTGTGGACAGTTTTCAGCAAGTTGCAACATTGAAATACAGAAATAAACACTTTTCCAAAAACAAGCTCCAAATCATGTTGAAATACAGAAATAAACACTTTTCTATAAACAAGCTCTAAATCATGTTTGATGCACTCTGGAAGTTAATTTTTTTTCAGTACTGTTTAATCAGGATGTTAGGAACACTGTGGACAGTTTTCAGCAAGTTGCAACATTGAAATTCAGAAATAAACACTTTTCCAAAAAACAAGCTCTAAATCATGTTTGATGCACTCTGGAAGTTAATTTTTTTTCAGTACTGTTTAATCAGGATGTTAGGAACACTGTGGACAGTTTTCAGCAAGTTGCAACATTGAAATACAGAAATAAACACTTTTCCAAAAACAAGCTCTAAATCATGTTGAAATACAGAAATAAACACTTTTCCAAAAACAAGCTCCAAATCATGTTGAAATACAGAAATTAACACTTTTCCATAAACAAGCTCTAAATCATGTTTGATGCACTCTGGAAGTTAATTTTTTTTCAGTACTGTTTAATCAGGATGTTAGGAACACTGTGGACAGTTTTCAGCAAGTTGCAACATTGAAATACAGAAATAAACACTTTTCCAAAAACAAGCTCCAAATCATGTTGAAATACAGAAATAAACACTTTTCCATAAACAAGCTCTAAATCATGTTTGATGCACTCTGGAAGTTAATTTTTTTTCAGTACTGTTTAATCAGGATGTTAGGAACACTGTGGACAGTTTTCAGCAAGTTGCAACATTGAAATACAGAAATAAACACTTTTCCAAAAACAAGCTCCAAATCATGTTGAAATACAGAAATTAACACTTTCCAAAAACAAGCTCTAAATCATGTTGAAATACAGAAATTAACACTTTTCCAAAAACAAGCTCCAAATCATGTTGAAATACAGAAATTGACACTTTTCCATAAACAAGCTCTAAATCATGTTTGATGCACTCTGGAAGTTAATTTTTTTTCAGTACTGTTTAATCAGGATGTTAGGAACACTGTGGACAGTTTTCAGCAAGTTGCAACATTGAAATACAGAAATAAACACTTTTCCAAAAACAAGCTCCAAATCATGTTGAAATACAGAAATTAAAACTTTTCCATAAACAAGCTCTAAATCATGTTTGATGCACTCTGGAAGTTAATTTTTTTTCAGTACTGTTTAATCAGGATGTTAGGAACACTGTGGACAGTTTTCAGCAAGTTGCAACATTGAAATACAGAAATAAACACTTTTCCAAAAACAAGCTCCAAATCATGTTGAAATACAGAAATAAACACTTTTCCATAAACAAGCTCTAAATCATGTTTGATGCACTCTGGAAGTTAATTTTTTTTCAGTACTGTTTAATCAGGATGTTAGGAACACTGTGGACAGTTTTCAGCAAGTTGCAACATTGAAATTCAGAAATAAACACTTTTCCAAAAACAAGCTCCAAATCATGTTGAAATACAGAAATAAAACTTTTCCATAAACAAGCTCTAAATCATGTTTGATGCACTCTGGAAGTTAATTTTTTTTCAGTACTGTTTAATCAGGATGTTAGGAACACTGTGGACAGTTTTCAGCAAGTTGCAACATTGAAATACAGAAATAAACACTTTTCCAAAAACAAGCTCTAAATCATGTTGAAATACAGAAATTAACACTTTTCCAAAAACAAGCTCCAAATCATGTTGAAATACAGAAATTGACACTTTTCCATAAACAAGCTCTAAATCATGTTTGATGCACTCTGGAAGTTAATTTTTTTTCAGTACTGTTTAATCAGGATGTTAGGAACACTGTGGACAGTTTTCAGCAAGTTGCAACATTGAAATACAGAAATAAACACTTTTCCAAAAACAAGCTCCAAATCATGTTGAAATACAGAAATAAACACTTTTCTATAAACAAGCTCTAAATCATGTTTGATGCACTCTGGAAGTTAATTTTTTTTCAGTACTGTTTAATCAGGATGTTAGGAACACTGTGGACAGTTTTCAGCAAGTTGCAACATTGAAATACAGAAATAAACACTTTTCCAAAAAACAAGCTCTAAATCATGTTTGATGCACTCTGGAAGTTAATTTTTTTTCAGTACTGTTTAATCAGGATGTTAGGAACACTGTGGACAGTTTTCAGCAAGTTGCAACATTGAAATACAGAAATAAACACTTTTCCAAAAACAAGCTCTAAATCATGTTGAAATACAGAAATAAACACTTTTCCAAAAACAAGCTCCAAATCATGTTGAAATACAGAAATTAACACTTTTCCATAAACAAGCTCTAAATCATGTTTGATGCACTCTGGAAGTTAATTTTTTTTCAGTACTGTTTAATCAGGATGTTAGGAACACTGTGGACAGTTTTCAGCAAGTTGCAACATTGAAATACAGAAATAAACACTTTTCCAAAAACAAGCTCCAAATCATGTTGAAATACAGAATTAAACACTTTTCCATAAACAAGCTCTAAATCATGTTTGATGCACTCTGGAAGTTAATTTTTTTTCAGTACTGTTTAATCAGGATGTTAGGAACACTGTGGACAGTTTTCAGCAAGTTGCAACATTGAAATACAGAAATAAACACTTTTCCAAAAACAAGCTCCAAATCATGTTGAAATACAGAAATTAACACTTTCCAAAAACAAGCTCTAAATCATGTTGAAATACAGAAATTAACACTTTTCCAAAAACAAGCTCCAAATCATGTTGAAATACAGAAATTGACACTTTTCCATAAACAAGCTCTAAATCATGTTTGATGCACTCTGGAAGTTAATTTTTTTTCAGTACTGTTTAATCAGGATGTTAGGAACACTGTGGACAGTTTTCAGCAAGTTGCAACATTGAAATACAGAAATAAACACTTTTCCAAAAACAAGCTCCAAATCATGTTGAAATACAGAAATAAACACTTTTCCATAAACAAGCTCTAAATCATGTTTGATGCACTCTGGAAGTTAATTTTTTTTCAGTACTGTTTAATCAGGATGTTAGGAACACTGTGGACAGTTTTCAGCAAGTTGCAACATTGAAATTCAGAAATAAACACTTTTCCAAAAAACAAGCTCTAAATCATGTTTGATGCACTCTGGAAGTTAATTTTTTTTCAGTACTGTTTAATCAGGATGTTAGGAACACTGTGGACAGTTTTCAGCAAGTTGCAACATTGAAATACAGAAATAAACACTTTTCCAAAAACAAGCTCTAAATCATGTTGAAATACAGAAATAAACACTTTTCCAAAAACAAGCTCTAAATCATGTTGAAATACAGAAAATAACACTTTTCCATAAACAAGCTCTAAATCATGTTTGATGCACTCTGGAAGTTAATTTTTTTTCAGTACTGTTTAATCAGGATGTTAGGAACACTGTGGACAGTTTTCAGCAAGTTGCAACATTGAAATACAGAAATAAACACTTTTCCAAAAACAAGCTCCAAATCATGTTGAAATACAGAAATTAAAACTTTTCCATAAACAAGCTCTAAATCATGTTTGATGCACTCTGGAAGTTAATTTTTTTTCAGTACTGTTTAATCAGGATGTTAGGAACACTGTGGACAGTTTTCAGCAAGTTGCAACATTGAAATACAGAAATAAACACTTTTCCAAAAACAAGCTCCAAATCATGTTGAAATACAGAAATAAACACTTTTCCATAAACAAGCTCTAAATCATGTTTGATGCACTCTGGAAGTTAATTTTTTTTCAGTACTGTTTAATCAGGATGTTAGGAACACTGTGGACAGTTTTCAGCAAGTTGCAACATTGAAATACAGAAATAAAAACTTTTCCATAAACAAGCTCTAAATCATGTTTGATGCACTCTGGAAGTTAATTTTTTTTCAGTACTGTTTAATCAGGATGTTAGGAACACTGTGGACAGTTTTCAGCAAGTTGCAACATTGAAATTCAGAAATAAACACTTTTCCAAAAAAC
This sequence comes from Salvelinus fontinalis, assembly GCF_029448725.1. Taxonomy (NCBI): domain Eukaryota; kingdom Metazoa; phylum Chordata; class Actinopteri; order Salmoniformes; family Salmonidae; genus Salvelinus; species Salvelinus fontinalis. The sequence continues at coordinate 78,989 of NW_026600498.1, forward strand.
AAGCTCTAAATCATGTTTGATGCACTCTGGAAGTTAATTTTTTTTCAGTACTGTTTAATCAGGATGTTAGGAACACTGTGGACAGTTTTCAGCAAGTTGCAACATTGAAATACAGAAATAAACACTTTTCCAAAAACAAGCTCTAAATCATGTTGAAATACAGAAATAAACACTTTTCCAAAAACAAGCTCTAAATCATGTTGAAATACAGAAAATAACACTTTTCCATAAACAAGCTCTAAATCATGTTTGATGCACTCTGGAAGTTAATTTTTTTTCAGTACTGTTTAATCAGGATGTTAGGAACACTGTGGACAGTTTTCAGCAAGTTGCAACATTGAAATACAGAAATAAACACTTTTCCAAAAACAAGCTCCAAATCATGTTGAAATACAGAAATTGACACTTTTCCATAAACAAGCTCTAAATCATGTTTGATGCACTCTGGAAGTTAATTTTTTTTCAGTACTGTTTAATCAGGATGTTAGGAACACTGTGGACAGTTTTCAGCAAGTTGCAACATTGAAATACAGAAATAAACACTTTTCCAAAAACAAGCTCCAAATCATGTTGAAATACAGAAATAAACACTTTTCCATAAACAAGCTCTAAATCATGTTTGATGCACTCTGGAAGTTAATTTTTTTTCAGTACTGTTTAATCAGGATGTTAGGAACACTGTGGACAGTTTTCAGCAAGTTGCAACATTGAAATACAGAAATAAACACTTTTCCAAAAAACAAGCTCTAAATCATGTTTGATGCACTCTGGAAGTTAATTTTTTTTCAGTACTGTTTAATCAGGATGTTAGGAACACTGTGGACAGTTTTCAGCAAGTTGCAACATTGAAATACAGAAATAAACACTTTTCCAAAAAACAAGCTCTAAATCATGTTTGATGCACTCTGGAAGTTAATTTTTTTTCAGTACTGTTTAATCAGGATGTTAGGAACACTGTGGACAGTTTTCAGCAAGTTGCAACATTGAAATACAGAAATAAACACTTTTCCAAAAACAAGCTCTAAATCATGTTGAAATACAGAAATAAACACTTTTCCAAAAACAAGCTCTAAATCATGTTGAAATACAGAAATTAACACTTTTCCATAAACAAGCTCTAAATCATGTTTGATGCACTCTGGAAGTTAATTTTTTTTCAGTACTGTTTAATCAGGATGTTAGGAACACTGTGGACAGTTTTCAGCAAGTTGCAACATTGAAATACAGAAATAAACACTTTTCCAAAAACAAGCTCCAAATCATGTTGAAATACAGAAATTGACACTTTTCCATAAACAAGCTCTAAATCATGTTTGATGCACTCTGGAAGTTAATTTTTTTTCAGTACTGTTTAATCAGGATGTTAGGAACACTGTGGACAGTTTTCAGCAAGTTGCAACATTGAAATACAGAAATAAACACTTTTCCAAAAACAAGCTCCAAATCATGTTGAAATACAGAAATAAACACTTTTCCATAAACAAGCTCTAAATCATGTTTGATGCACTCTGGAAGTTAATTTTATTTCAGTACTGTTTAATCAGGATGTTAGGAACACTGTGGACAGTTTTCAGCAAGTTGCAACATTGAAATTCAGAAATAAACACTTTTCCAAAAAACAAGCTCTAAATCATGTTTGATGCACTCTGGAAGTTAATTTTTTTTCAGTACTGTTTAATCAGCATGTTAGGAACACTGTGGACAGTTTTCAGCAAGTTGCAACATTGAAATTCAGAAATAAACACTTTTCCAAAAAACAAGCTCTAAATCATGTTTGATGCACTCTGGAAGTTAATTATTTTTCAGTACTGTTTAATCAGGATGTTAGGAACACTGTGGACAGTTTTCAGCAAGTTGCAACATTGAAATACAGAAATAAACACTTTTCCAAAAACAAGCTCTAAATCATGTTGAAATACAGAAATAAACACTTTTCCAAAAACAAGCTCTAAATCATGTTGAAATACAGAAATTGACACTTTTCCATAAACAAGCTCTAAATCATGTTTGATGCACTCTGGAAGTTATTTTTTTTTCAGTACTGTTTAATCAGGATGTTAGGAACACTGTGGACAGTTTTCAGCAAGTTGCAACATTGAAATACAGAAATAAACACTTTTCCAAAAACAAGCTCCAAATCATGTTGAAATACAGAAATAAACACTTTTCCAAAAACAAGCTCTAAATCATGTTGAAATACAGAAAATAACACTTTTCCATAAACAAGCTCTAAATCATGTTTGATGCACTCTGGAAGTTAATTTTTTTTCAGTACTGTTTAATCAGGATGTTAGGAACACTGTGGACAGTTTTCAGCAAGTTGCAACATTGAAATTCAGAAATAAACACTTCCAAAAACAAGCTCCAAATCATGTTGAAATACAGAAATAAACTTTTCCAAAACAAGCTCTAAATCATGTTTGATGCACTCTGGAAGTTAATTATTTTTCAGTACTGTTTAATCAGGATGTTAGGAACACTGTGGACAGTTTTCAGCAAGTTGCAACATTGAAATACAGAAATAAACACTTTTCCAAAAACAAGCTCTAAATCATGTTGAAATACAGAAATAAACACTTTTCCAAAAACAAGCTCTAAATCATGTTGAAGTACAGAAATTGACACTTTTCCATAAACAAGCTCTAAATCATGTTTGATGCACTCTGGAAGTTATTTTTTTTCAGTACTGTTTAATCAGGATGTTAGGAACACTGTGGACAGTTTTCAGCAAGTTGCAACATTGAAATACAGAAATAAACACTTTTCCAAAAACAAGCTCCAAATCATGTTGAAATACAGAAATTGACACTTTTCCATAAACAAGCTCTAAATCATGTTTGATGCACTCTGGAAGTTAATTTTTTTTCAGTACTGTTTAATCAGGATGTTAGGAACACTGTGGACAGTTTTCAGCAAGTTGCAACATTGAAATACAGAAATAAACACTTTTCCAAAAACAAGCTCCAAATCATGTTGAAATACAGAAATAAACACTTTTCCATAAACAAGCTCTAAATCATGTTTGATGCACTCTGGAAGTTAATTTTATTTCAGTACTGTTTAATCAGGATGTTAGGAACACTGTGGACAGTTTTCAGCAAGTTGCAACATTGAAATTCAGAAATAAACACTTTTCCAAAAAACAAGCTCTAAATCATGTTTGATGCACTCTGGAAGTTAATTTTTTTTCAGTACTGTTTAATCAGGATGTTAGGAACACTGTGGACAGTTTTCAGCAAGTTGCAACATTGAAATTCAGAAATAAACACTTTTCCAAAAAACAAGCTCTAAATCATGTTTGATGCACTCTGGAAGTTAATTTTTTTTCAGTACTGTTTAATCAGGATGTTAGGAACACTGTGGACAGTTTTCAGCAAGTTGCAACATTGAAATACAGAAATAAACACTTTTCCAAAAACAAGCTCTAAATCATGTTGAAATACAGAAATAAACACTTTTCCAAAAACAAGCTCTAAATCATGTTGAAATACAGAAATTGACACTTTTCCATAAACAAGCTCTAAATCATGTTTGATGCACTCTGGAAGTTAATTTTTTTTCAGTACTGTTTAATCAGGATGTTAGGAACACTGTGGACAGTTTTCAGCAAGTTGCAACATTGAAATACAGAAATAAACACTTTTCCAAAAACAAGCTCCAAATCATGTTGAAATACAGAAATAAACACTTTTCCATAAACAAGCTCTAAATCATGTTTGATGCACTCTGGAAGTTAATTTTATTTCAGTACTGTTTAATCAGGATGTTAGGAACACTGTGGACAGTTTTCAGCAAGTTGCAACATTGAAATTCAGAAATAAACACTTTTCCAAAAAACAAGCTCTAAATCATGTTTGATGCACTCTGGAAGTTAATTATTTTTCAGTACTGTTTAATCAGGATGTTAGGAACACTGTGGACAGTTTTCAGCAAGTTGCAACATTGAAATACAGAAATAAACACTTTTCCAAAAACAAGCTCTAAATCATGTTGAAATACAGAAATAAACACTTTTCCAAAAACAAGCTCTAAATCATGTTGAAATACAGAAATTGACACTTTTCCATAAACAAGCTCTAAATCATGTTTGATGCACTCTGGAAGTTAATTTTTTTTCAGTACTGTTTAATCAGGATGTTAGGAACACTGTGGACAGTTTTCAGCAAGTTGCAACATTGAAATACAGAAATAAACACTTTTCCAAAAAACAAGCTCTAAATCATGTTTGATGCACTCTGGAAGTTAATTTTTTTTCAGTACTGTTTAATCAGGATGTTAGGAACACTGTGGACAGTTTTCAGCAAGTTGCAACATTGAAATTCAGAAATAAACACTTTTCCAAAAAACAAGCTCTAAATCATGTTTGATGCACTCTGGAAGTTAATTATTTTTCAGTACTGTTTAATCAGGATGTTAGGAACACTGTGGACAGTTTTCAGCAAGTTGCAACATTGAAATACAGAAATAAACACTTTTCCAAAAACAAGCTCTAAATCATGTTGAAATACAGAAATAAACACTTTTCCAAAAACAAGCTCTAAATCATGTTGAAATACAGAAATTGACACTTTTCCATAAACAAGCTCTAAATCATGTTTGATGCACTCTGGAAGTTAATTTTTTTTCAGTACTGTTTAATCAGGATGTTAGGAACACTGTGGACAGTTTTCAGCAAGTTGCAACATTGAAATACAGAAATAAACACTTTTCCAAAAACAAGCTCCAAATCATGTTGAAATACAGAAATTGACACTTTTCCATAAACAAGCTCTAAATCATGTTTGATGCACTCTGGAAGTTAATTTTTTTTCAGTACTGTTTAATCAGGATGTTAGGAACACTGTGGACAGTTTTCAGCAAGTTGCAACATTGAAATACAGAAATAAACACTTTTCCAAAAACAAGCTCCAAATCATGTTGAAATACAGAAATAAACACTTTTCCATAAACAAGCTCTAAATCATGTTTGATGCACTCTGGAAGTTAATTTTATTTCAGTACTGTTTAATCAGGATGTTAGGAACACTGTGGACAGTTTTCAGAAAGTTGCAACATTGAAATTCAGAAATAAACACTTTTCCAAAAAACAAGCTCTAAATCATGTTTGATGCACTCTGGAAGTTAATTATTTTTCAGTACTGTTTAATCAGGATGTTAGGAACACTGTGGACAGTTTTCAGCAAGTTGCAACATTGAAATACAGAAATAAACACTTTTCCAAAAACAAGCTCTAAATCATGTTGAAATACAGAAATTAACACTTTTCCAAAAACAAGCTCTAATTCATGTTGAAATACAGAAATTAACACTTTTCCAAAAACAAGCTCCAAATCATGTTGAAATACAGAAATAAACACTTTTCCATAAACAAGCTCTAAATCATGTTTGATGCACTCTGGAAGTAAATTTTTTTTCAGTACTGTTTAATCAGGATGTTAGGAACACTGTGGACAGTTTTCAGCAAGTTGCAACATTGAAATACAGAAATAAACACTTTTCCAAAAACAAGCTCTAAATCATGTTGAAATACAGAAATAAACACTTTTCCAAAAACAAGCTCTAAATCATGTTGAAATACAGAAATTGACACTTTTCCATAAACAAGCTCTAAATCATGTTTGATGGACTCTGGAAGTTAATTTTTTTTCAGTACTGTTTAATCAGGATGTTAGGAACACTGTGGACAGTTTTCAGCAAGTTGCAACATTGAAATACAGAAATAAACACTTTTCCAAAAAACAAGCTCTAAATCATGTTTGATGCATTCTGGAAGTTAATTTTTTTTCAGTACTGTTTAATCAGGATGTTAGGAACACTGTGGACAGTTTTCAGCAAGTTGCAACATTGAAATTCAGAAATAAACACTTTTCCAAAAAACAAGCTCTAAATCATGTTTGATGCACTCTGGAAGTTAATTATTTTTCAGTACTGGTTAATCAGGATGTTAGGAACACTGTGGACAGTTTTCAGCAAGTTGCAACATTGAAATACAGAAATAAACACTTTTCCAAAAACAAGCTCTAAATCATGTTGAAATACAGAAATAAACACTTTTCCAAAAACAAGCTCTAAATCATGTTGAAATACAGAAATTGACACTTTTCCATAAACAAGCTCTAAATCATGTTTGATGCACTCTGGAAGTTATATTTTTTTTCAGTACTGTTTAATCAGGATGTTAGGAACACTGTGGACAGTTTTCAGCAAGTTGCAACATTGAAATACAGAAATAAACACTTTTCCAAAAACAAGCTCCAAATCATGTTGAAATACAGAAATTGACACTTTTCCATAAACAAGCTCTAAATCATGTTTGATGCACTCTGGAAGTTAATTTTTTTTCAGTACTGTTTAATCAGGATGTTAGGAACACTGTGGACAGTTTTCAGCAAGTTGCAACATTGAAATACAGAAATAAACACTTTTCCAAAAACAAGCTCCAAATCATGTTGAAATACAGAAATTGACACTTTTCCATAAACAAGCTCTAAATCATGTTTGATGCACTCTGGAAGTTAATTTTATTTCAGTACTGTTTAATCAGGATGTTAGGAACACTGTGGACAGTTTTCAGCAAGTTGCAACATTGAAATTCAGAAATAAACACTTTTCCAAAAAACAAGCTCTAAATCATGTTTGATGCACTCTGGAAGTTAATTATTTTTCAGTACTGTTTAATCAGGATGTTAGGAACACTGTGGACAGTTTTCAGCAAGTTGCAACATTGAAATACAGAAATAAACACTTTTCCAAAAACAAGCTCTAAATCATGTTGAAATACAGAAATAAACACTTTTCCAAAAACAAGCTCTAAATCATGTTGAAATACAGAAATTGACACTTTTCCATAAACAAGCTCTAAATCATGTTTGATGCACTCTGGAAGTTAATTTTTTTTTCAGTACTGTTTAATCAGGATGTTAGGAACACTGTGGACAGTTTTCAGCAAGTTGCAACATTGAAATACAGAAATAAACACTTTTCCAAAAACAAGCTCCAAATCATGTTGAAATACAGAAATTAACACTTTCCAAAAACAAGCTCTAAATCATGTTGAAATACAGAAATTAACACTTTTCCAAAAACAAGCTCCAAATCATGTTGAAATACAGAAATTGACACTTTTCCATAAACAAGCTCTAAATCATGTTTGATGCACTCTGGAAGTAAATTTTTTTTCCAGTACTGTTTAATCAGGATGTTAGGAACACTGTGGACAGTTTTCAGCAAGTTGCAACATTGAAATACAGAAATTGACACTTTTCCAAAAACAAGCTCCAAATCATGTTGAAATACAGAAATAAACACTTTTCTATAAACAAGCTCTAAATCATGTTTGATGCACTCTGGAAGTTAATTTTTTTTCAGTACTGTTTAATCAGGATGTTAGGAACACTGTGGACAGTTTTCAGCAAGTTGCAACATTGAAATACAGAAATAAACACTTTACCAAAAACAAGCTCTAAATCATGTTGAAATACAGAAATAAACACTTTTCCATAAACAAGCTCTAAATCATGTTTGATGCACTCTGGAAGTTAATTTTATTTCAGTACTGTTTAATCAGGATGTTTGGAACACTGTGGACAGTTTTCAGCAAGTTGCAACATTGAAATTCAGAAATAAACACTTTTCCAAAAAACAAGCTCTAAATCATGTTTGATGCACTCTGGAAGTTAATTATTTTTCAGTACTGTTTAATCAGGATGTTAGGAACACTGTGGACAGTTTTCAGCAAGTTGCAACATTGAAATACAGAAATAAACACTTTTCCAAAAACAAGCTCTAAATCATGTTGAAATACAGAAATTAACACTTTTCCAAAAACAAGCTCTAATTCATGTTGAAATACAGAAATTAACACTTTTCCAAAAACAAGCTCTAAATCATGTTGAAATACAGAAATTGACACTTTTCCATAAACAAGCTCTAAATCATGTTTGATGCACTCTGGAAGTTAATTTTTTTTCAGTACTGTTTAATCAGGATGTTAGGAACACTGTGGACAGTTTTCAGCAAGTTGCAACATTGAAATACAGAAATTGACACTTTTCCAAAAACAAGCTCCAAATCATGTTGAAAAACAGAAATAAGCACTTTTCAAAAACAAGCTTCAAATCATGTTGAAATACAGAAATTGACACTTTTCCAAAAACAAGCTCCAAATCATGTTGAAATACAGAAATAAACACTTTTCTATAAACAAGCTCTAAATCATGTTTGATGCACTCTGGAAGTTAATTTTTTTTCAGTACTGTTTAATCAGGATGTTAGGAACACTGTGGACAGTTTTCAGCAAGTTGCAACATTGAAATACAGAAATAAACACTTTACCAAAAACAAGCTCTAAATCATGTTGAAATACAGAAATAAACACTTTTCCATAAACAAGCTCTAAATCATGTTTGATGCACTCTGGAAGTTAATTTTATTTCAGTACTGTTTAATCAGGATGTTTGGAACACTGTGGACAGTTTTCAGCAAGTTGCAACATTGAAATTCAGAAATAAACACTTTTCCAAAAAACAAGCTCTAAATCATGTTTGATGCACTCTGGAAGTTAATTATTTTTCAGTACTGTTTAATCAGGATGTTAGGAACACTGTGGACAGTTTTCAGCAAGTTGCAACATTGAAATACAGAAATAAACACTTTTCCAAAAACAAGCTCTAAATCATGTTGAAATACAGAAATTAACACTTTTCCAAAAACAAGCTCTAATTCATGTTGAAATACAGAAATTAACACTTTTCCAAAAACAAGCTCCAAATCATGTTGAAATACAGAAATAAACACTTTTCCATAAACAAGCTCTAAATCATGTTTGATGCACTCTGGAAGTAAATTTTTTTTCAGTACTGTTTAATCAGGATGTTAGGAACACTGTGGACAGTTTTCAGCAAGTTGCAACATTGAAATACAGAAATAAACACTTTTCCAAAAACAAGCTCTAAATCATGTTGAAATACAGAAATAAACACTTTTCCAAAAACAAGCTCTAAATCATGTTGAAATACAGAAATTGACACTTTTCCATAAACAAGCTCTAAATCATGTTTGATGCACTCTGGAAGTTAATTTTTTTTCAGTACTGTTTAATCAGGATGTTAGGAACACTGTGGACAGTTTTCAGCAAGTTGCAACATTGAAATACAGAAATAAACACTTTTCCAAAAAACAAGCTCTAAATCATGTTTGATGCATTCTGGAAGTTATTTTTTTTTCAGTACTGTTTAATCAGGATGTTAGGAACACTGTGGACAGTTTTCAGCAAGTTGCAACATTGAAATTCAGAAATAAACACTTTTCCAAAAAACAAGCTCTAAATCATGTTTGATGCACTCTGGAAGTTAATTATTTTTCAGTACTGGTTAATCAGGATGTTAGGAACACTGTGGACAGTTTTCAGCAAGTTGCAACATTGAAATACAGAAATAAACACTTTTCCAAAAACAAGCTCTAAATCATGTTGAAATACAGAAATAAACACTTTTCCAAAAACAAGCTCTAAATCATGTTGAAATACAGAAATTGACACTTTTCCATAAACAAGCTCTAAATCATGTTTGATGCACTCTGGAAGTTATTTTTTTTTTCAGTACTGTTTAATCAGGATGTTAGGAACACTGTGGACAGTTTTCAGCAAGTTGCAACATTGAAATACAGAAATAAACACTTTTCCAAAAACAAGCTCCAAATCATGTTGAAATACAGAAATTGACACTTTTCCATAAACAAGCTCTAAATCATGTTTGATGCACTCTGGAAGTTAATTTTTTTTCAGTACTGTTTAATCAGGATGTTAGGAACACTGTGGACAGTTTTCAGCAAGTTGCAACATTGAAATACAGAAATAAACACTTTTCCAAAAACAAGCTCCAAATCATGTTGAAATACAGAAATTGACACTTTTCCATAAACAAGCTCTAAATCATGTTTGATGCACTCTGGAAGTTAATTTTATTTCAGTACTGTTTAATCAGGATGTTAGGAACACTGTGGACAGTTTTCAGCAAGTTGCAACATTGAAATTCAGAAATAAACACTTTTCCAAAAAACAAGCTCTAAATCATGTTTGATGCACTCTGGAAGTTAATTATTTTTCAGTACTGTTTAATCAGGATGTTAGGAACACTGTGGACAGTTTTCAGCAAGTTGCAACATTGAAATACAGAAATAAACACTTTTCCAAAAACAAGCTCTAAATCATGTTGAAATACAGAAATAAACACTTTTCCAAAAACAAGCTCTAAATCATGTTGAAATACAGAAATTGACACTTTTCCATAAACAAGCTCTAAATCATGTTTGATGCACTCTGGAAGTTATTTTTTTTTTCAGTACTGTTTAATCAGGATGTTAGGAACACTGTGGACAGTTTTCAGCAAGTTGCAACATTGAAATACAGAAATAAACACTTTTCCAAAAACAAGCTCCAAATCATGTTGAAATACAGAAATTAACACTTTCCAAAAACAAGCTCTAAATCATGTTGAAATACAGAAATTAACACTTTTCTAAAAACAAGCTCCAAATCATGTTGAAATACAGAAATTGACACTTTTCCATAAACAAGCTCTAAATCATGTTTGATGCACTCTGGAAGTAATTTTTTTTTCCAGTACTGTTTAATCAGGATGTTAGGAACACTGTGGACAGTTTTCAGCAAGTTGCAACATTGAAATACAGAAATTGACACTTTTCCAAAAACAAGCTCCAAATCATGTTGAAATACAGAAATAAACACTTTTCTATAAACAAGCTCTAAATCATGTTTGATGCACTCTGGAAGTTAATTTTTTTTCAGTACTGTTTAATCAGGATGTTAGGAACACTGTGGACAGTTTTCAGCAAGTTGCAACATTGAAATACAGAAATAAACACTTTACCAAAAACAAGCTCTAAATCATGTTGAAATACAGAAATTAACACTTTTCCAAAAACAAGCTCTAATTCATGTTGAAGTACAGAAATTAACACTTTTCCAAAAACAAGCTCCAAATCATGTTGAAATACAGAAATTGACACTTTTCCATAAACAAGCTCTAAATCATGTTTGATGCACTCTGGAAGTTAATTTTTTTTCAGTACTGTTTAATCAGGATGTTAGGAACACTGTGGACAGTTTTCAGCAGGTTGCAACATTGAAATACAGAAATAAACACTTTTCCAAAAACAAGCTCTAAATCATGTTGAAAAACAGAAATAAGCATTTTTCAAAAACAAGCTTCAAATCATGTTGAAATACAGAAATTGACACTTTTCCAAAAACAAGCTCCAAATCATGTTGAAATACAGAAATAAACACTTTTCCATAAACAAGCTCTAAATCATGTTTGATGCACTCTGGAAGTTAATTTTTTTTCAGTACTGTTTAATCAGGATGTTAGTAACACTGTGGACAGTTTTCAGCAAGTTGCAACATTGAAATACAGAAATAAACACTTTTCCAAAAACAAGCTCTAAATCATGTTGAAATACAGAAATTAACACTTTTCCAAAAACAAGCTCTAATTCATGTTGAAATACAGAAATTAACACTTTTCCAAAAACAAGCTCCAAATCATGTTGAAATACAGAAATAAACACTTTTCCATAAACAAGCTCTAAATCATGTTTGATGCACTCTGGAAGTTAATTTTTTTTCAGTACTGTTTAATCAGGATGTTAGGAACACTGTGGACAGTTTTCAGCAAGTTGCAACATTGAAATACAGAAATAAACACTTTTCCAAAAACAAGCTCTAAATAATGTTGAAATACAGAAATAAACACTTTTCCAAAAACAAGCTCTAAATCATGTTGAAATACAGAAATTGACACTTTTCCATAAACAAGCTCTAAATCATGTTTGATGCACTCTGGAAGTTAATTTTTTTTCAGTACTGTTTAATCAGGATGTTAGGAACACTGTGGACAGTTTTCAGCAAGTTGCAACATTGAAATACAGAAATTGACACTTTTCCAAAAACAAGCTCCAAATCATGTTGAAAAACAGAAATAAGCACTTTTCAAAAACAAGCTTCAAATCATGTTGAAATACAGAAATTGACACTTTTCCAAAAACAAGCTCCAAATCATGTTGAAATACAGAAATAAACACTTTTCCATAAACAAGCTCTAAATCATGTTTGATGCACTCTGGAAGTTAATTTTTTTTCAGTACTGTTTAATCAGGATGTTAGTAACACTGTGGACAGTTTTCAGCAAGTTGCAACATTGAAATACAGAAATAAACACTTTTCCAAAAACAAGCTCTAAATCATGTTGAAATACAGAAATTAACACTTTTCCAAAAACAAGCTCTAATTCATGTTGAAATACAGAAATTAACACTTTTCCAAAAACAAGCTCCAAATCATGTTGAAATACAGAAATAAACACTTTTCCATAAACAAGCTCTAAATCATGTTTGATGCACTCTGGAAGTTAATTTTTTTTCAGTACTGTTTAATCAGGATGTTAGGAACACTGTGGACAGTTTTCAGCAAGTTGCAACATTGAAATACAGAAATAAACACTTTTCCAAAAACAAGCTCTAAATAATGTTGAAATACAGAAATAAACACTTTTCCAAAAACAAGCTCTAAATCATGTTGAAATACAGAAATTGACACTTTTCCATAAACAAGCTCTAAATCATGTTTGATGCACTCTGGAAGTTAATTTTTTTTCAGTACTGTTTAATCAGGATGTTAGGAACACTGTGGACAGTTTTCAGCAAGTTGCAACATTGAAATACAGAAATTGACACTTTTCCAAAAACAAGCTCCAAATCATGTTGAAATACAGAAATAAACACTTTTCTATAAACAAGCTCTAAATCATGTTTGATGCACTCTGGAAGTTAATTTTTTTTCAGTACTGTTTAATCAGGATGTTAGGAACACTGTGGACAGTTTTCAGCAAGTTGCAACATTGAAATACAGAAATAAACACTTTTCCAAAAACAAGCTCCAAATCATGTTGAAATACAGAAATAAACACTTTTCTATAAACAAGCTCTAAATCATGTTTGATGCACTCTGGAAGTTAATTTTTTTTCAGTACTGTTTAATCAGGATGTTAGGAACACTGTGGACAGTTTTCAGCAAGTTGCAACATTGAAATACAGAAATAAACACTTTTCCAAAAACAAGCTCTAAATCATGTTGAAATACAGAAATTAACACTTTTCCAAAAACAAGCTCTAATTCATTTTGAAATACAGAAATTAACACTTTTCCAAAAACAAGCTCCAAATCATGTTGAAATACAGAAATTGACACTTTTCCATAAACAAGCTCTAAATCATGTTTGATGCACTCTGGAAGTTAATTTTTTTTCAGTACTGTTTAATCAGGATGTTAGGAACACTGTGGACAGTTTTCAGCAAGTTGCAACATTGAAATACAGAAATAAACACTTTTCCAAAAACAAGCTCCAAATCATGTTGAAATACAGAAATAAACACTTTTCCATAAACAAGCTCTAAATCATGTTTGATGCACTCTGGAAGTTAATTTTATTTCAGTACTGTTTAATCAGGATGTTAGGAACACTGTGGACAGTTTTCAGCAAGTTGCAACATTGAAATTCAGAAATAAACACTTTTCCAAAAAACAAGCTCTAAATCATGTTTGATGCACTCTGGAAGTTAATTATTTTTCAGTACTGGTTAATCAGGATGTTAGGAACACTGTGGACAGTTTTCAGCAAGTTGCAACATTGAAATACAGAAATAAACACTTTTCCAAAAACAAGCTCCAAATCATGTTGAAATACAGAAATTGACACTTTTCCATAAACAAGCTCTAAATCATGTTTGATGCACTCTGGAAGTTAATTTTTTTTCAGTACTGTTTAATCAGGATGTTAGGAACACTGTGGACAGTTTTCAGCAAGTTGCAACATTGAAATACAGAAATAAACACTTTTCCAAAAACAAGCTCTAAATCATGTTGAAATACAGAAATAAACACTTTTCCAAAAACAAGCTCTAAATCATGTTGAAATACAGAAATTGACACTTTTCCATAAACAAGCTCTAAATCATGTTTGATGCACTCTGGAAGTTAATTTTTTTTCAGTACTGTTTAATCAGGATGTTAGGAACACTGTGGACAGTTTTCAGCAAGTTGCAACATTGAAATACAGAAATAAACACTTTTCCAAAAACAAGCTCCAAATCATGTTGAAATACAGAAATAAACACTTTTCCATAAACAAGCTCTAAATCATGTTTGATGCACTCTGGAAGTTAATTTTTTTTCAGTACTGTTTAATCAGGATGTTAGGAACACTGTGGACAGTTTTCAGCAAGTTGCAACATTGAAATACAGAAATAAACACTTTTCCAAAAACAAGCTCCAAATCATGTTGAAATACAGAAATAAACACTTTTCCATAAACAAGCTCTAAATCATGTTTGATGCACTCTGGAAGTTAATTTTTTTTCAGTACTGTTTAATCAGGATGTTAGGAACACTGTGGACAGTTTTCAGCAAGTTGCAACATTGAAATACAGAAATAAACACTTTTCCAAAAACAAGCTCTAAATCATGTTGAAATACAGAAATTAACACTTTTCCAAAAACAAGCTCTAATTCATTTTGAAATACAGAAATTAACACTTTTCCAAAAACAAGCTCCAAATCATGTTGAAATACAGAAATTGACACTTTTCCATAAACAAGCTCTAAATCATGTTTGATGCACTCTGGAAGTTAATTTTTTTTCAGTACTGTTTAATCAGGATGTTAGGAACACTGTGGACAGTTTTCAGCAAGTTGCAACATTGAAATACAGAAATAAACACTTTTCCAAAAACAAGCTCCAAATCATGTTGAAATACAGAAATAAACACTTTTCCATAAACAAGCTCTAAATCATGTTTGATGCACTCTGGAAGTTAATTTTATTTCAGTACTGTTTAATCAGGATGTTAGGAACACTGTGGACAGTTTTCAGCAAGTTGCAACATTGAAATTCAGAAATAAACACTTTTCCAAAAAACAAGCTCTAAATCATGTTTGATGCACTCTGGAAGTTAATTATTTTTCAGTACTGGTTAATCAGGATGTTAGGAACACTGTGGACAGTTTTCAGCAAGTTGCAACATTGAAATACAGAAATAAACACTTTTCCAAAAACAAGCTCTAAATCATGTTGAAATACAGAAATAAACACTTTTCCAAAAACAAGCTCTAAATCATGTTGAAATACAGAAATTGACACTTTTCCATAAACAAGCTCTAAATCATGTTTGATGCACTCTGGAAGTTAATTTTTTTTCAGTACTGTTTAATCAGGATGTTAGGAACACTGTGGACAGTTTTCAGCAAGTTGCAACATTGAAATACAGAAATAAACACTTTTCCAAAAACAAGCTCCAAATCATGTTGAAATACAGAAATAAACACTTTTCCATAAACAAGCTCTAAATCATGTTTGATGCACTCTGGAAGTTAATTTTTTTTCAGTACTGTTTAATCAGGATGTTAGGAACACTGTGGACAGTTTTCAGCAAGTTGCAACATTGAAATACAGAAATAAACACTTTTCCAAAAACAAGCTCCAAATCATGTTGAAATACAGAAATAAAACTTTTCCATAAACAAGCTCTAAATCATGTTTGATGCACTCTGGAAGTTAATTTTTTTTCAGTACTGTTTAATCAGGATGTTAGGAACACTGTGGACAGTTTTCAGCAAGTTGCAACATTGAAATACAGAAATAAACACTTTTCCAAAAACAAGCTCTAAATCATGTTGAAATACAGAAATAAACACTTTTCCAAAAACAAGCTCTAAATCATGTTGAAATACAGAAATTGACACTTTTCCATAAACAAGCTCTAAATCATGTTTGATGCACTCTGGAAGTTAATTTTTTTTCAGTACTGTTTAATCAGGATGTTAGGAACACTGTGGACAGTTTTCAGCAAGTTGCAACATTGAAATACAGAAATAAACACTTTTCCAAAAACAAGCTCCAAATCATGTTGAAATACAGAAATAAACACTTTTCCATAAACAAGCTCTAAATCATGTTTGATGCACTCTGGAAGTTAATTTTTTTTCAGTACTGTTTAATCAGGATGTTAGGAACACTGTGGACAGTTTTCAGCAAGTTGCAACATTGAAATACAGAAATAAACACTTTTCCAAAAACAAGCTCTAAATCATGTTGAAATACAGAAATTAACACTTTTCCAAAAACAAGCTCTAATTCATTTTGAAATACAGAAATTAACACTTTTCCAAAAACAAGCTCCAAATCATGTTGAAATACAGAAATTAACACTTTTCCATAAACAAGCTCTAAATCATGTTTGATGCACTCTGGAAGTTAATTTTTTTTCAGTACTGTTTAATCAGGATGTTAGGAACACTGTGGACAGTTTTCAGCAAGTTGCAACATTGAAATACAGAAATAAACACTTTTCCAAAAACAAGCTCCAAATCATGTTGAAATACAGAAATAAACACTTTTCCATAAACAAGCTCTAAATCATGTTTGATGCACTCTGGAAGTTAATTTTTTTTCAGTACTGTTTAATCAGGATGTTAGGAACACTGTGGACAGTTTTCAGCAAGTTGCAACATTGAAATACAGAAATAAACACTTTTCCAAAAACAAGCTCCAAATCATGTTGAAATACAGAAATTAAAACTTTTCCATAAACAAGCTCTAAATCATGTTTGATGCACTCTGGAAGTTAATTATTTTTCAGTACTGTTTAATCAGGATGTTAGGAACACTGTGGACAGTTTTCAGCAAGTTGCAACATTGAAATACAGAAATAAACACTTTTCCAAAAACAAGCTCTAAATCATGTTGAAATACAGAAATAAACACTTTTCCAAAAACAAGCTCTAAATCATGTTGAAATACAGAAAATGACACTTTTCCATAAACAAGCTCTAAATCATGTTTGATGCACTCTGGAAGTTAATTTTTTTTCAGTACTGTTTAATCAGGATGTTAGGAACACTGTGGACAGTTTTCAGCAAGTTGCAACATTGAAATACAGAAATAAACACTTTTCCAAAAACAAGCTCCAAATCATGTTGAAATACAGAAATTAACACTTTTCCATAAACAAGCTCTAAATCATGTTTGATGCACTCTGGAAGTTAATTTTTTTTCAGTACTGTTTAATCAGGATGTTAGGAACACTGTGGACAGTTTTCAGCAAGTTGCAACATTGAAATACAGAAATAAACACTTTTCCAAAAACAAGCTCCAAATCATGTTGAAATACAGAAATAAACACTTTTCCATAAACAAGCTCTAAATCATGTTGAAATACAGAAATTGACACTTTTCCATAAACAAGCTCTAAATCATGTTTGATGCACTCTGGAAGTTAATTTTTTTTTCAGTACTGTTTAATCAGGATGTTAGGAACACTGTGGACAGTTTTCAGCAAGTTGCAACATTGAAATACAGAAATAAACACTTTTCCAAAAACAAGCTCTAAATCATGTTGAAATACAGAAATAAACACTTTTCCAAAAACAAGCTCTAAATCATGTTGAAATACAGAAAATAACACTTTTCCATAAACAAGCTCTAAATCATGTTTGATGCACTCTGGAAGTTAATTTTTTTTCAGTACTGTTTAATCAGGATGTTAGGAACACTGTGGACAGTTTTCAGCAAGTTGCAACATTGAAATACAGAAATAAACACTTTTCCAAAAACAAGCTCTAAATCATGTTGAAATACAGAAATAAACACTTTTCCAAAAACAAGCTCTAAATCATGTTGAAATACAGAAATTGACACTTTTCCATAAACAAGCTCTAAATCATGTTTGATGCACTCTGGAAGTTATTTTTTTTTCAGTACTGTTTAATCAGGATGTTAGGAACACTGTGGACAGTTTTCAGCAAGTTGCAACATTGAAATACAGAAATTGACACTTTTCCAAAAACAAGCTCCAAATCATGTTGAAATACAGAAATAAACACTTTTCTATAAACAAGCTCTAAATCATGTTTGATGCACTCTGGAAGTAATTTTTTTTTCAGTACTGTTTAATCAGGATGTTAGGAACACTGTGGACAGTTTTCAGCAAGTTGCAACATTGAAATACAGAAATAAAAACTTTTCCATAAACAAGCTCTAAATCATGTTTGATGCACTCTGGAAGTAATTTTTTTTTCAGTACTGTTTAATCAGGATGTTAGGAACACTGTGGACAGTTTTCAGCAAGTTGCAACATTGAAATTCAGAAATAAACACTTTTCCATAAACAAGCTCTAAATCATGTTTGATGCACTCTGGAAGTTAATTTTATTTCAGTACTGTTTAATCAGGATGTTAGGAACACTGTGGACAGTTTTCAGCAAGTTGCAACATTGAAATTCAGAAATAAACACTTTTCCAAAAAACAAGCTCTAAATCATGTTTGATGCACTCTGGAAGTTAATTATTTTTCAGTACTGGTTAATCAGGATGTTAGGAACACTGTGGACAGTTTTCAGCAAGTTGCAACATTGAAATACAGAAATAAACACTTTTCCAAAAACAAGCTCTAAATCATGTTGAAATACAGAAATAAACACTTTTCCAAAAACAAGCTCTAAATCATGTTGAAATACAGAAATTGACACTTTTCCATAAACAAGCTCTAAATCATGTTTGATGCACTCTGGAAGTTATTTTTTTTTCAGTACTGTTTAATCAGGATGTTAGGAACACTGTGGACAGTTTTCAGCAAGTTGCAACATTGAAATACAGAAATAAACACTTTTCCAAAAACAAGCTCCAAATCATGTTGAAATACAGAAATTGACACTTTTCCATAAACAAGCTCTAAATCATGTTTGATGCACTCTGGAAGTTAATTTTTTTTCAGTACTGTTTAATCAGGATGTTAGGAACACTGTGGACAGTTTTCAGCAAGTTGCAACATTGAAATACAGAAATAAACACTTTTCCAAAAACAAGCTCCAAATCATGTTGAAATACAGAAATAAACACTTTTCTATAAACAAGCTCTAAATCATGTTTGATGCACTCTGGAAGTTAATTTTTTTTTCAGTACTGTTTAATCAGGATGTTAGGAACACTGTGGACAGTTTTCAGCAAGTTGCAACATTGAAATACAGAAATAAACACTTTTCCAAAAACAAGCTCCAAATCATGTTGAAATACAGAAATAAACACTTTTCTATAAACAAGCTCTAAATCATGTTTGATGCACTCTGGAAGTTAATTTTTTTTCAGTACTGTTTAATCAGGATGTTAGGAACACTGTGGACAGTTTTCAGCAAGTTGCAACATTGAAATACAGAAATAAACACTTTTCCAAAAACAAGCTCCAAATCATGTTGAAATACAGAAATAAACACTTTTCCATAAACAAGCTCTAAATCATGTTTGATGCACTCTGGAAGTTAATTTTATTTCAGTACTGTTTAATCAGGATGTTAGGAACACTGTGGACAGTTTTCAGCAAGTTGCAACATTGAAATTCAGAAATAAACAC
This sequence comes from Salvelinus fontinalis, assembly GCF_029448725.1. Taxonomy (NCBI): domain Eukaryota; kingdom Metazoa; phylum Chordata; class Actinopteri; order Salmoniformes; family Salmonidae; genus Salvelinus; species Salvelinus fontinalis. Next base: position 98,468 of record NW_026600498.1, read on the forward strand.
TTTTCCAAAAAACAAGCTCTAAATCATGTTTGATGCACTCTGGAAGTTAATTATTTTTCAGTACTGGTTAATCAGGATGTTAGGAACACTGTGGACAGTTTTCAGCAAGTTGCAACATTGAAATACAGAAATAAACACTTTTCCAAAAACAAGCTCTAAATCATGTTGAAATACAGAAATAAACACTTTTCCAAAAACAAGCTCTAAATCATGTTGAAATACAGAAATTGACACTTTTCCATAAACAAGCTCTAAATCATGTTTGATGCACTCTGGAAGTTAATTTTTTTTCAGTACTGTTTAATCAGGATGTTAGGAACACTGTGGACAGTTTTCAGCAAGTTGCAACATTGAAATACAGAAATAAACACTTTTCCAAAAACAAGCTCCAAATCATGTTGAAATACAGAAATTAACACTTTTCCATAAACAAGCTCTAAATCATGTTTGATGCACTCTGGAAGTTATTTTTTTTTCAGTACTGTTTAATCAGGATGTTAGGAACACTGTGGACAGTTTTCAGCAAGTTGCAACATTGAAATACAGAAATAAACACTTTTCCAAAAACAAGCTCTAAATCATGTTGAAATACAGAAATTAACACTTTTCCAAAAACAAGCTCTAATTCATGTTGAAATACAGAAATTAACACTTTTCCAAAAACAAGCTCTAAATCATGTTTGATGCACTCTGGAAGTTACTTTTTTTTCAGTACTGTTTAATCAGGATGTTAGGAACACTGTGGACAGTTTTCAGCAAGTTGCAACATTGAAATTCAGAAATAAACACTTTTCCAAAAACAAGCTCCAAATCATGTTGAAATACAGAAATAAACACTTTTCTATAAACAAGCTCTAAATCATGTTTGATGCACTCTGGAAGTTAATTTTTTTTCAGTACTGTTTAATCAGGATGTTAGGAACACTGTGGACAGTTTTCAGCAAGTTGCAACATTGAAATACAGAAATAAACACTTTTCCAAAAACAAGCTCCAAATCATGTTGAAATACAGAAATAAACACTTTTCTATAAACAAGCTCTAAATCATGTTTGATGCACTCTGGAAGTTAATTTTTTTTCAGTACTGTTTAATCAGGATGTTAGGAACACTGTGGACAGTTTTCAGCAAGTTGCAACATTGAAATACAGAAATAAACACTTTTCCAAAAACAAGCTCTAAATCATGTTGAAATACAGAAATTAACACTTTTCCAAAAACAAGCTCTAATTCATGTTGAAATACAGAAATTAACACTTTTCCAAAAACAAGCTCCAAATCATGTTGAAATACAGAAATTGACACTTTTCCATAAACAAGCTCTAAATCATGTTTGATGCACTCTGGAAGTTAATTTTTTTTCAGTACTGTTTAATCAGGATGTTAGGAACACTGTGGACAGTTTTCAGCAAGTTGCAACATTGAAATACAGAAATAAACACTTTTCCAAAAACAAGCTCCAAATCATGTTGAAATACAGAAATAAACACTTATCCATAAACAAGCTCTAAATCATGTTTGATGCACTCTGGAAGTTACTTTTATTTCAGTACTGTTTAATCAGGATGTTAGGAACACTGTGGACAGTTTTCAGCAAGTTGCAACATTGAAATTCAGAAATAAACACTTTTCCAAAAAACAAGCTCTAAATCATGTTTGATGCACTCTGGAAGTTAATTATTTTTCAGTACTGGTTAATCAGGATGTTAGGAACACTGTGGACAGTTTTCAGCAAGTTGCAACATTGAAATACAGAAATAAACACTTTTCCAAAAACAAGCTCTAAATCATGTTGAAATACAGAAATAAACACTTTTCCAAAAACAAGCTCTAAATCATGTTGAAATACAGAAATTGACACTTTTCCATAAACAAGCTCTAAATCATGTTTGATGCACTCTGGAAGTTAATTTTTTTTCAGTACTGTTTAATCAGGATGTTAGGAACACTGTGGACAGTTTTCAGCAAGTTGCAACATTGAAATACAGAAATAAACACTTTTCCAAAAACAAGCTCCAAATCATGTTGAAATACAGAAATTGACACTTTTCCATAAACAAGCTCTAAATCATGTTTGATGCACTCTGGAAGTTAATTTTTTTTTCAGTACTGTTTAATCAGGATGTTAGGAACACTGTGGACAGTTTTCAGCAAGTTGCAACATTGAAATACAGAAATAAACACTTTTCCAAAAACAAGCTCCAAATCATGTTGAAATACAGAAATAAACACTTTTCCATAAACAAGCTCTAAATCATGTTTGATGCACTCTGGAAGTTAATTTTATTTCAGTACTGTTTAATCAGGATGTTAGGAACACTGTGGACAGTTTTCAGCAAGTTGCAACATTGAAATTCAGAAATAAACACTTTTCCAAAAAACAAGCTCTAAATCATGTTTGATGCACTCTGGAAGTTAATTATTTTTCAGTACTGGTTAATCAGGATGTTAGGAACACTGTGGACAGTTTTCAGCAAGTTGCAACATTGAAATACAGAAATAAACACTTTTCCAAAAACAAGCTCTAAATCATGTTGAAATACAGAAATAAACACTTTTCCAAAAACAAGCTCTAAATCATGTTGAAATACAGAAATTGACACTTTTCCATAAACAAGCTCTAAATCATGTTTGATGCACTCTGGAAGTTATTTTTTTTTCAGTACTGTTTAATCAGGATGTTAGGAACACTGTGGACAGTTTTCAGCAAGTTGCAACATTGAAATACAGAAATAAACACTTTTCCAAAAACAAGCTCCAAATCATGTTGAAATACAGAAATAAACACTTTTCTATAAACAAGCTCTAAATCATGTTTGATGCACTCTGGAAGTAATTTTTTTTTCAGTACTGTTTAATCAGGATGTTAGGAACACTGTGGACAGTTTTCAGCAAGTTGCAACATTGAAATACAGAAATAAACACTTTTCCATAAACAAGCTCTAAATCATGTTTGATGCACTCTGGAAGTAATTTTTTTTTCAGTACTGTTTAATCAGGATGTTAGGAACACTGTGGACAGTTTTCAGCAAGTTGCAACATTGAAATACAGAAATAAACACTTTTCCATAAACAAGCTCTAAATCATGTTTGATGCACTCTGGAAGTTAATTTTATTTCAGTACTGTTTAATCAGGATGTTAGGAACACTGTGGACAGTTTTCAGCAAGTTGCAACATTGAAATTCAGAAATAAACACTTTTCCAAAAAACAAGCTCTAAATCATGTTTGATGCACTCTGGAAGTTAATTATTTTTCAGTACTGGTTAATCAGGATGTTAGGAACACTGTGGACAGTTTTCAGCAAGTTGCAACATTGAAATACAGAAATAAACACTTTTCCAAAAACAAGCTCTAAATCATGTTGAAATACAGAAATAAACACTTTTCCAAAAACAAGCTCTAAATCATGTTGAAATACAGAAATTGACACTTTTCCATAAACAAGCTCTAAATCATGTTTGATGCACTCTGGAAGTTAATTTTTTTTCAGTACTGTTTAATCAGGATGTTAGGAACACTGTGGACAGTTTTCAGCAAGTTGCAACATTGAAATACAGAAATAAACACTTTTCCAAAAACAAGCTCCAAATCATGTTGAAATACAGAAATTGACACTTTTCCATAAACAAGCTCTAAATCATGTTTGATGCACTCTGGAAGTTAATTTTTTTTCCAGTACTGTTTAATCAGGATGTTAGGAACACTGTGGACAGTTTTCAGCAAGTTGCAACATTGAAATACAGAAATAAACACTTTTCCAAAAACAAGCTCCAAATCATGTTGAAATACAGAAATAAACACTTTTCTATAAACAAGCTCTAAATCATGTTTGATGCACTCTGGAAGTAATTTTTTTTTCAGTACTGTTTAATCAGCATGTTAGGAACACTGTGGACAGTTTTCAGCAAGTTGCAACATTGAAATACAGAAATAAACACTTTTCCAAAAACAAGCTCCAAATCATGTTGAAATACAGAAATAAACACTTTTCTATAAACAAGCTCTAAATCATGTTTGATGCACTCTGGAAGTTAATTTTTTTTCAGTACTGTTTAATCAGGATGTTAGGAACACTGTGGACAGTTTTCAGCAAGTTGCAACATTGAAATACAGAAATAAACACTTTTCCAAAAACAAGCTCCAAATCATGTTGAAATACAGAAATAAACACTTATCCATAAACAAGCTCTAAATCATGTTTGATGCACTCTGGAAGTTAATTTTATTTCAGTACTGTTTAATCAGGATGTTAGGAACACTGTGGACAGTTTTCAGCAAGTTGCAACATTGAAATTCAGAAATAAACACTTTTCCAAAAAACAAGCTCTAAATCATGTTTGATGCACTCTGGAAGTTAATTATTTTTCAGTACTGGTTAATCAGGATGTTAGGAACACTGTGGACAGTTTTCAGCAATTTGCAACATTGAAATACAGAAATAAACACTTTTCCAAAAACAAGCTCTAAATCATGTTGAAATACAGAAATAAACACTTTTCCAAAAACAAGCTCTAAATCATGTTGAAATACAGAAATTGACACTTTTCCATAAACAAGCTCTAAATCATGTTTGATGCACTCTGGAAGTTATTTTTTTTTCAGTACTGTTTAATCAGGATGTTAGGAACACTGTGGACAGTTTTCAGCAAGTTGCAACATTGAAATACAGAAATAAACACTTTTCCAAAAACAAGCTCCAAATCATGTTGAAATACAGAAATTGACACTTTTCCATAAACACGCTCTAAATCATGTTTGATGCACTCTGGAAGTTATTTTTTTTTTCAGTACTGTTTAATCAGGATGTTAGGAACACTGTGGACAGTTTTCAGCAAGTTGCAACATTGAAATACAGAAATAAACACTTTTCCAAAAACAAGCTCTAAATCATGTTGAAATACAGAAATTAACACTTTTCCAAAAACAAGCTCTAATTCATGTTGAAATACAGAAATTAACACTTTTCCAAAAACAAGCTCTAAATCATGTTTGATGCACTCTGGAAGTTACTTTTATTTCAGTACTGTTTAATCAGGATGTTAGGAACACTGTGGACAGTTTTCAGCAAGTTGCAACATTGAAATTCAGAAATAAACACTTTTCCAAAAACAAGCTCCAAATCATGTTGAAATACAGAAATAAACACTTTTCTATAAACAAGCTCTAAATCATGTTTGATGCACTCTGGAAGTAATTTTTTTTTCAGTACTGTTTAATCAGGATGTTAGGAACACTGTGGACAGTTTTCAGCAAGTTGCAACATTGAAATACAGAAATAAACACTTTTCCAAAAACAAGCTCCAAATCATGTTGAAATACAGAAATAAACACTTTTCTATAAACAAGCTCTAAATCATGTTTGATGCACTCTGGAAGTTAATTTTTTTTCAGTACTGTTTAATCAGGATGTTAGGAACACTGTGGACAGTTTTCAGCAAGTTGCAACATTGAAATACAGAAATAAACACTTTTCCAAAAACAAGCTCTAAATCATGTTGAAATACAGAAATTAACACTTTTCCAAAAACAAGCTCTAATTCATGTTGAAATACAGAAATTAACACTTTTCCAAAAACAAGCTCCAAATCATGTTGAAATACAGAAATTGACACTTTTCCATAAACAAGCTCTAAATCATGTTTGATGCACTCTGGAAGTTAATTTTTTTTCAGTACTGTTTAATCAGGATGTTAGGAACACTGTGGACAGTTTTCAGCAAGTTGCAACATTGAAATACAGAAATAAACACTTTTCCAAAAACAAGCTCCAAATCATGTTGAAATACAGAAATAAACACTTATCCATAAACAAGCTCTAAATCATGTTTGATGCACTCTGGAAGTTACTTTTATTTCAGTACTGTTTAATCAGGATGTTAGGAACACTGTGGACAGTTTTCAGCAAGTTGCAACATTGAAATTCAGAAATAAACACTTTTCCAAAAAACAAGCTCTAAATCATGTTTGATGCACTCTGGAAGTTAATTATTTTTCAGTACTGGTTAATCAGGATGTTAGGAACACTGTGGACAGTTTTCAGCAATTTGCAACATTGAAATACAGAAATAAACACTTTTCCAAAAACAAGCTCTAAATCATGTTGAAATACAGAAATAAACACTTTTCCAAAAACAAGCTCTAAATCATGTTGAAATACAGAAATTGACACTTTTCCATAAACAAGCTCTAAATCATGTTTGATGCACTCTGGAAGTTTTTTTTTTTTCAGTACTGTTTAATCAGGATGTTAGGAACACTGTGGACAGTTTTCAGCAAGTTGCAACATTGAAATACAGAAATAAACACTTTTCCAAAAACAAGCTCCAAATCATGTTGAAATACAGAAATTGACACTTTTCCATAAACAAGCTCTAAATCATGTTTGATGCACTCTGGAAGTTAATTTTTTTTTCAGTACTGTTTAATCAGGATGTTAGGAACACTGTGGACAGTTTTCAGCAAGTTGCAACATTGAAATACAGAAATAAACACTTTTCCAAAAACAAGCTCCAAATCATGTTGAAATACAGAAATAAACACTTTTCCATAAACAAGCTCTAAATCATGTTTGATGCACTCTGGAAGTTAATTTTATTTCAGTACTGTTTAATCAGGATGTTAGGAACACTGTGGACAGTTTTCAGCAAGTTGCAACATTGAAATTCAGAAATAAACACTTTTCCAAAAAACAAGCTCTAAATCATGTTTGATGCACTCTGGAAGTTAATTATTTTTCAGTACTGGTTAATCAGGATGTTAGGAACACTGTGGACAGTTTTCAGCAAGTTGCAACATTGAAATACAGAAATAAACACTTTTCCAAAAACAAGCTCTAAATCATGTTGAAATACAGAAATAAACACTTTTCCAAAAACAAGCTCTAAATCATGTTGAAATACAGAAATTGACACTTTTCCATAAACAAGCTCTAAATCATGTTTGATGCACTCTGGAAGTTATTTTTTTTTCAGTACTGTTTAATCAGGATGTTAGGAACACTGTGGACAGTTTTCAGCAAGTTGCAACATTGAAATACAGAAATAAACACTTTTCCAAAAACAAGCTCCAAATCATGTTGAAATACAGAAATTAACACTTTTCCAAAAACAAGCTCTAAATCATGTTGAAATACAGAAATTAACACTTTTCCAAAAACAAGCTCCAAATCATGTTGAAATACAGAAATTGACACTTTTCCAGAAACAAGCTCTAAATCATGTTTGATGCACTCTGGAAGTTAATTTTTTTTCAGTACTGTTTAATCAGGATGTTAGGAACACTGTGGACAGTTTTCAGCAAGTTGCAACATTGAAATACAGAAATAAACACTTTTCCAAAAACAAGCTCTAAATTATGTTGAAATACAGAAATTAACACTTTTCCAAAAACAAGCTCTAATTCATGTTGAAATACAGAAATTAACACTTTTCCAAAAACAAGCTCCAAATCATGTTGAAATACAGAAATTGACACTTTTCCATAAACAAGCTCTAAATCATGTTTGATGCACTCTGGAAGTTAATTTTTTTCAGTACTGTTTAATCAGGATGTTAGGAACACTGTGGACAGTTTCAGCAAGTTGCAACATTGAAATACAGAAATAAACACTTTTCCAAAAACAAGCTCTAAATCATGTTGAAAAACAGAAATAAGCACTTTTCAAAAACAAGCTTTAAATCATGTTGAAATACAGAAATTGACACTTTTCCAAAAACAAGCTCCAAATCATGTTGAAATACAGAAATAAACACTTTTCCATAAACAAGCTCTAATTCATGTTTGATGCACTCTGGAAGTTAATTTTTTTCCAGTACTGTTTAATCAGGATGTTAGGAACACTGTGGACAGTTTTCAGCAAGTTGCAACATTGAAATACAGAAATAAACACTTTTCCAAAAACAAGCTCCAAATCATGTTGAAATACAGAAATAAACACTTTTCTATAAACAAGCTCTAAATCATGTTTGATGCACTCTGGAAGTATTTTTTTTTTCAGTACTGTTTAATCAGGATGTTAGGAACACTGTGGACAGTTTTCAGCAAGTTGCAACATTGAAATACAGAAATAAACACTTTTCCAAAAACAAGCTCCAAATCATGTTGAAATACAGAAATAAACACTTTTCTATAAACAAGCTCTAAATCATGTTTGATGCACTCTGGAAGTTCATTTTTTTTCAGTACTGTTTAATCAGGATGTTAGGAACACTGTGGACAGTTTTCAGCAAGTTGCAACATTGAAATACAGAAATAAACACTTTTCCAAAAACAAGCTCTAAATCATGTTGAAATACAGAAATTAACACTTTTCCAAAAACAAGCTCTAATTCATGTTGAAATACAGAAATTAACACTTTTCCAAAAACAAGCTCCAAATCATGTTGAAATACAGAAATTGACACTTTTCCATAAACAAGCTCTAAATCATGTTTGATGCACTCTGGAAGTTAATTTTTTTTCAGTACTGTTTAATCAGGATGTTAGGAACACTGTGGACAGTTTTCAGCAAGTTGCAACATTGAAATACAGAAATAAACACTTTTCCAAAAACAAGCTCCAAATCATGTTGAAATACAGAAATAAACACTTATCCATAAACAAGCTCTAAATCATGTTTGATGCACTCTGGAAGTTAATTTTATTTCAGTACTGTTTAATCAGGATGTTAGGAACACTGTGGACAGTTTTCAGCAAGTTGCAACATTGAAATTCAGAAATAAACACTTTTCCAAAAAACAAGCTCTAAATCATGTTTGATGCACTCTGGAAGTTAATTATTTTTCAGTACTGGTTAATCAGGATGTTAGGAACACTGTGGACAGTTTTCAGCAATTTGCAACATTGAAATACAGAGATAAACACTTTTCCAAAAACAAGCTCTAAATCATGTTGAAATACAGAAATAAACACTTTTCCAAAAACAAGCTCTAAATCATGTTGAAATACAGAAATAAACACTTTTCCATAAACAAGCTCTAAATCATGTTTGATGCACTCTGGAAGTTAATTTTATTTCAGTACTGTTTAATCAGGATGTTAGGAACACTGTGGACAGTTTTCAGCAAGTTGCAACATTGAAATTCAGAAATAAACACTTTTCCAAAAAACAAGCTCTAAATCATGTTTGATGCACTCTGGAAGTTAATTATTTTTCAGTACTGGTTAATCAGGATGTTAGGAACACTGTGGACAGTTTTCAGCAAGTTGCAACATTGAAATACAGAAATAAAAACTTTTCCAAAAACAAGCTCCAAATCATGTTGAAATACAGAAATAAACACTTATCCATAAACAAGCTCTAAATCATGTTTGATGCACTCTGGAAGTTAATTTTATTTCAGTACTGTTTAATCAGGATGTTAGGAACACTGTGGACAGTTTTCAGCAAGTTGCAACATTGAAATTCAGAAATAAACACTTTTCCAAAAAACAAGCTCTAAATCATGTTTGATGCACTCTGGAAGTTAATTATTTTTCAGTACTGGTTAATCAGGATGTTAGGAACACTGTGGACAGTTTTCAGCAAGTTGCAACATTGAAATACAGAAATAAAAACTTTTCCAAAAACAAGCTCTAAATCATGTTGAAATACAGAAATAAACACTTTTCCAAAAACAAGCTCTAAATCATGTTGAAATACAGAAATTGACACTTTTCCATAAACAAGCTCTAAATCATGTTTGATGCACTCTGGAAGTTATTTTTTTTTCAGTACTGTTTAATCAGGATGTTACGAACACTGTGGACAGTTTTCAGCAAGTTGCAACATTGAAATACAGAAATAAACACTTTTCCAAAAACAAGCTCCAAATCATGTTGAAATACAGAAATTAACACTTTTCCAAAAACAAGCTCTAATTCATGTTGAAATACAGAAATTAACACTTTTCCAAAAACAAGCTCCAAATCATGTTGAAATACAGAAATAAACACTTTTCCATAAACAAGCTCTAAATCATGTTTGATGCACTCTGGAAGTTAATTTTTTTTCAGTACTGTTTAATCAGGATGTTAGGAACACTGTGGACAGTTTTCAGCAAGTTGCAACATTGAAATACAGAAATAAACACTTTTCCAAAAACAAGCTCTAAATTATGTTGAAATACAGAAATTAACACTTTTCCAAAAACAAGCTCTAATTCATGTTGAAATACAGAAATTAACACTTTTCCAAAAACAAGCTCCAAATCATGTTGAAATACAGAAATTGACACTTTTCCATAAACAAGCTCTAAATCATGTTTGATGCACTCTGGAAGTTAATTTTTTTCAGTACTGTTTAATCAGGATGTTAGGAACACTGTGGACAGTTTCAGCAAGTTGCAACATTGAAATACAGAAATAAACACTTTTCCAAAAACAAGCTCTAAATCATGTTGAAAAACAGAAATAAGCACTTTTCAAAAACAAGCTTTAAATCATGTTGAAATACAGAAATTGACACTTTTCCAAAAACAAGCTCCAAATCATGTTGAAATACAGAAATAAACACTTTTCCATAAACAAGCTCTAATTCATGTTTGATGCACTCTGGAAGTTAATTTTTTTTCAGTACTGTTTAATCAGGATGTTAGGAACACTGTGGACAGTTTTCAGCAAGTTGCAACATTGAAATACAGAAATAAACACTTTTCCAAAAACAAGCTCCAAATCATGTTGAAATACAGAAATAAACACTTTTCTATAAACAAGCTCTAAATCATGTTTGATGCACTCTGGAAGTAATTTTTTTTTCAGTACTGTTTAATCAGGATGTTAGGAACACTGTGGACAGTTTTCAGCAAGTTGCAACATTGAAATACAGAAATAAACACTTTTCCAAAAACAAGCTCCAAATCATGTTGAAATACAGAAATAAACACTTTTCTATAAACAAGCTCTAAATCATGTTTGATGCACTCTGGAAGTTAATTTTTTTTCAGTACTGTTTAATCAGGATGTTAGGAACACTGTGGACAGTTTTCAGCAAGTTGCAACATTGAAATACAGAAATAAACACTTTTCCAAAAACAAGCTCTAAATCATGTTGAAATACAGAAATTAACACTTTTCCAAAAACAAGCTCTAATTCATGTTGAAATACAGAAATTAACACTTTTCCAAAAACAAGCTCCAAATCATGTTGAAATACAGAAATTGACACTTTTCCATAAACAAGCTCTAAATCATGTTTGATGCACTCTGGAAGTTAATTTTTTTTCAGTACTGTTTAATCAGGATGTTAGGAACACTGTGGACAGTTTTCAGCAAGTTGCAACATTGAAATACAGAAATAAACACTTTTCCAAAAACAAGCTCCAAATCATGTTGAAATACAGAAATAAACACTTATCCATAAACAAGCTCTAAATCATGTTTGATGCACTCTGGAAGTTAATTTTATTTCAGTACTGTTTAATCAGGATGTTAGGAACACTGTGGACAGTTTTCAGCAAGTTGCAACATTGAAATTCAGAAATAAACACTTTTCCAAAAAACAAGCTCTAAATCATGTTTGATGCACTCTGGAAGTTAATTATTTTTCAGTACTGGTTAATCAGGATGTTAGGAACACTGTGGACAGTTTTCAGCAATTTGCAACATTGAAATACAGAGATAAACACTTTTCCAAAAACAAGCTCTAAATCATGTTGAAATACAGAAATAAACACTTTTCCAAAAACAAGCTCTAAATCATGTTGAAATACAGAAATAAACACTTTTCCATAAACAAGCTCTAAATCATGTTTGATGCACTCTGGAAGTTAATTTTATTTCAGTACTGTTTAATCAGGATGTTAGGAACACTGTGGACAGTTTTCAGCAAGTTGCAACATTGAAATTCAGAAATAAACACTTTTCCAAAAAACAAGCTCTAAATCATGTTTGATGCACTCTGGAAGTTAATTATTTTTCAGTACTGGTTAATCAGGATGTTAGGAACACTGTGGACAGTTTTCAGCAAGTTGCAACATTGAAATACAGAAATAAAAACTTTTCCAAAAACAAGCTCCAAATCATGTTGAAATACAGAAATAAACACTTATCCATAAACAAGCTCTAAATCATGTTTGATGCACTCTGGAAGTTAATTTTATTTCAGTACTGTTTAATCAGGATGTTACGAACACTGTGGACAGTTTTCAGCAAGTTGCAACATTGAAATACAGAAATAAACACTTTTCCAAAAACAAGCTCCAAATCATGTTGAAATACAGAAATTAACACTTTTCCAAAAACAAGCTCTAATTCATGTTGAAATACAGAAATTAACACTTTTCCAAAAACAAGCTCCAAATCATGTTGAAATACAGAAATAAACACTTTTCCATAAACAAGCTCTAAATCATGTTTGATGCACTCTGGAAGTTAATTTTTTTTCAGTACTGTTTAATCAGGATGTTAGGAACACTGTGGACAGTTTTCAGCAAGTTGCAACATTGAAATACAGAAATAAACACTTTTCCAAAAACAAGCTCTAAATTATGTTGAAATACAGAAATTAACACTTTTCCAAAAACAAGCTCTAATTCATGTTGAAATACAGAAATTAACACTTTTCCAAAAACAAGCTCCAAATCATGTTGAAATACAGAAATTGACACTTTTCCATAAACAAGCTCTAAATCATGTTTGATGCACTCTGGAAGTTAATTTTTTTCAGTACTGTTTAATCAGGATGTTAGGAACACTGTGGACAGTTTCAGCAAGTTGCAACATTGAAATACAGAAATAAACACTTTTCCAAAAACAAGCTCTAAATCATGTTGAAAAACAGAAATAAGCACTTTTCAAAAACAAGCTTTAAATCATGTTGAAATACAGAAATTGACACTTTTCCAAAAACAAGCTCCAAATCATGTTGAAATACAGAAATAAACACTTTTCCATAAACAAGCTCTAATTCATGTTTGATGCACTCTGGAAGTTAATTTTTTTTCAGTACTGTTTAATCAGGATGTTAGGAACACTGTGGACAGTTTTCAGCAAGTTGCAACATTGAAATACAGAAATAAACACTTTTCCAAAAACAAGCTCCAAATCATGTTGAAATACAGAAATAAACACTTTTCTATAAACAAGCTCTAAATCATGTTTGATGCACTCTGGAAGTAATTTTTTTTTCAGTACTGTTTAATCAGGATGTTAGGAACACTGTGGACAGTTTTCAGCAAGTTGCAACATTGAAATACAGAAATAAACACTTTTCCAAAAACAAGCTCCAAATCATGTTGAAATACAGAAATAAACACTTTTCTATAAACAAGCTCTAAATCATGTTTGATGCACTCTGGAAGTTAATTTTTTTTCAGTACTGTTTAATCAGGATGTTAGGAACACTGTGGACAGTTTTCAGCAAGTTGCAACATTGAAATACAGAAATAAACACTTTTCCAAAAACAAGCTCTAAATCATGTTGAAATACAGAAATTAACACTTTTCCAAAAACAAGCTCTAATTCATGTTGAAATACAGAAATTAACACTTTTCCAAAAACAAGCTCCAAATCATGTTGAAATACAGAAATTGACACTTTTCCATAAACAAGCTCTAAATCATGTTTGATGCACTCTGGAAGTTAATTTTTTTTCAGTACTGTTTAATCAGGATGTTAGGAACACTGTGGACAGTTTTCAGCAAGTTGCAACATTGAAATACAGAAATAAACACTTTTCCAAAAACAAGCTCCAAATCATGTTGAAATACAGAAATAAACACTTATCCATAAACAAGCTCTAAATCATGTTTGATGCACTCTGGAAGTTAATTTTATTTCAGTACTGTTTAATCAGGATGTTAGGAACACTGTGGACAGTTTTCAGCAAGTTGCAACATTGAAATTCAGAAATAAACACTTTTCCAAAAAACAAGCTCTAAATCATGTTTGATGCACTCTGGAAGTTAATTATTTTTCAGTACTGGTTAATCAGGATGTTAGGAACACTGTGGACAGTTTTCAGCAATTTGCAACATTGAAATACAGAGATAAACACTTTTCCAAAAACAAGCTCTAAATCATGTTGAAATACAGAAATAAACACTTTTCCAAAAACAAGCTCTAAATCATGTTGAAATACAGAAATAAACACTTTTCCATAAACAAGCTCTAAATCATGTTTGATGCACTCTGGAAGTTAATTTTATTTCAGTACTGTTTAATCAGGATGTTAGGAACACTGTGGACAGTTTTCAGCAAGTTGCAACATTGAAATTCAGAAATAAACACTTTTCCAAAAAACAAGCTCTAAATCATGTTTGATGCACTCTGGAAGTTAATTATTTTTCAGTACTGGTTAATCAGGATGTTAGGAACACTGTGGACAGTTTTCAGCAAGTTGCAACATTGAAATACAGAAATAAAAACTTTTCCAAAAACAAGCTCCAAATCATGTTGAAATACAGAAATAAACACTTATCCATAAACAAGCTCTAAATCATGTTTGATGCACTCTGGAAGTTAATTTTATTTCAGTACAGTTTAATCAGGATGTTAGGAACACTGTGGACAGTTTTCAGCAAGTTGCAACATTGAAATTCAGAAATAAACACTTTTCCAAAAAACAAGCTCTAAATCATGTTTGATGCACTCTGGAAGTTAATTATTTTTCAGTACTGGTTAATCAGGATGTTAGGAACACTGTGGACAGTTTTCAGCAAGTTGCAACATTGAAATACAGAGATAAACACTTTTCCAAAAACAAGCTCTAAATCATGTTGAAATACAGAAATAAACACTTTTCCAAAAACAAGCTCTAAATCATGTTGAAATACAGAAATAAACACTTTTCCATAAACAAGCTCTAAATCATGTTTGATGCACTCTGGAAGTTAATTTTATTTCAGTACTGTTTAATCAGGATGTTAGGAACACTGTGGACAGTTTTCAGCAAGTTGCAACATTGAAATTCAGAAATAAACACTTTTCCAAAAAACAAGCTCTAAATCATGTTTGATGCACTCTGGAAGTTAATTATTTTTCAGTACTGGTTAATCAGGATGTTAGGAACACTGTGGACAGTTTTCAGCAAGTTGCAACATTGAAATACAGAAATAAACACTTTTCCAAAAACAAGCTCTAAATCATGTTGAAATACAGAAATAAACACTTTTCCAAAAACAAGCTCTAAATCATGTTGAAATACAGAAATTGACACTTTTCCATAAACAAGCTCTAAATCATGTTTGATGCACTCTGGAAGTTATTTTTTTTTCAGTACTGTTTAATCAGGATGTTAGGAACACTGTGGACAGTTTTCAGCAAGTTGCAACATTGAAATACAGAAATAAACACTTTTCCAAAAACAAGCTCTAAATTATGTTGAAATACAGAAATTAACACTTTTCCAAAAACAAGCTCTAATTCATGTTGAAATACAGAAATTAACACTTTTCCAAAAACAAGCTCCAAATCATGTTGAAATACAGAAATTGACACTTTTCCATAAACAAGCTCTAAATCATGTTTGATGCACTCTGGAAGTTAATTTTTTTCAGTACTGTTTAATCAGGATGTTAGGAACACTGTGGACAGTTTCAGCAAGTTGCAACATTGAAATACAGAAATAAACACTTTTCCAAAAACAAGCTCTAAATCATGTTGAAAAACAGAAATAAGCACTTTTCAAAAACAAGCTTTAAATCATGTTGAAATACAGAAATTGACACTTTTCCAAAAACAAGCTCCAAATCATGTTGAAATACAGAAATAAACACTTTTCCATAAACAAGCTCTAATTCATGTTTGATGCACTCTGGAAGTTAATTTTTTTTCAGTACTGTTTAATCAGGATGTTAGGAACACTGTGGACAGTTTTCAGCAAGTTGCAACATTGAAATACAGAAATAAACACTTTTCCAAAAACAAGCTCCAAATCATGTTGAAATACAGAAATAAACACTTTTCTATAAACAAGCTCTAAATCATGTTTGATGCACTCTGGAAGTAATTTTTTTTTCAGTACTGTTTAATCAGGATGTTAGGAACACTGTGGACAGTTTTCAGCAAGTTGCAACATTGAAATACAGAAATAAACACTTTTCCAAAAACAAGCTCCAAATCATGTTGAAATACAGAAATAAACACTTTTCTATAAACAAGCTCTAAATCATGTTTGATGCACTCTGGAAGTTAATTTTTTTTCAGTACTGTTTAATCAGGATGTTAGGAACACTGTGGACAGTTTTCAGCAAGTTGCAACATTGAAATACAGAAATAAACACTTTTCCAAAAACAAGCTCTAAATCATGTTGAAATACAGAAATTAACACTTTTCCAAAAACAAGCTCTAATTCATGTTGAAATACAGAAATTAACACTTTTCCAAAAACAAGCTCCAAATCATGTTGAAATACAGAAATTGACACTTTTCCATAAACAAGCTCTAAATCATGTTTGATGCACTCTGGAAGTTAATTTTTTTCAGTACTGTTTAATCAGGATGTTAGGAACACTGTGGACAGTTTCAGCAAGTTGCAACATTGAAATACAGAAATAAACACTTTTCCAAAAACAAGCTCTAAATCATGTTGAAAAACAGAAATAAGCACTTTTCAAAAACAAGCTTTAAATCATGTTGAAATACAGAAATTGACACTTTTCCAAAAACAAGCTCCAAATCATGTTGAAATACAGAAATAAACACTTTTCCATAAACAAGCTCTAAATCATGTTTGATGCACTCTGGAAGTTAATTTTTTTTCAGTACTGTTTAATCAGGATGTTAGGAACACTGTGGACAGTTTTCAGCAAGTTGCAACATTGAAATACAGAAATAAACACTTTTCCAAAAACAAGCTCCAAATCATGTTGAAATACAGAAATAAACACTTTTCTATAAACAAGCTCTAAATCATGTTTGATGCACTCTGGAAGTAATTTTTTTTTCAGTACTGTTTAATCAGGATGTTAGGAACACTGTGGACAGTTTTCAGCAAGTTGCAACATTGAAATACAGAAATAAACACTTTTCCAAAAACAAGCTCCAAATCATGTTGAAATACAGAAATAAACACTTTTCTATAAACAAGCTCTAAATCATGTTTGATGCACTCTGGAAGTTAATTTTTTTTCAGTACTGTTTAATCAGGATGTTAGGAACACTGTGGACAGTTTTCAGCAAGTTGCAACATTGAAATACAGAAATAAACACTTTTCCAAAAACAAGCTCTAAATCATGTTGAAATACAGAAATTAACACTTTTCCAAAAACAAGCTCTAATTCATGTTGAAATACAGAAATTAACACTTTTCCAAAAACAAGCTCCAAATCATGTTGAAATACAGAAATTGACACTTTTCCATAAACAAGCTCTAAATCATGTTTGATGCACTCTGGAAGTTAATTTTTTTTCAGTACTGTTTAATCAGGATGTTAGGAACACTGTGGACAGTTTTCAGCAAGTTGCAACATTGAAATACAGAAATAAACACTTTTCCAAAAACAAGCTCCAAATCATGTTGAAATACAGAAATAAACACTTATCCATAAACAAGCTCTAAATCATGTTTGATGCACTCTGGAAGTTAATTTTATTTCAGTACTGTTTAATCAGGATGTTAGGAACACTGTGGACAGTTTTCAGCAAGTTGCAACATTGAAATTCAGAAATAAACACTTTTCCAAAAAACAAGCTCTAAATCATGTTTGATGCACTCTGGAAGTTAATTATTTTTCAGTACTGGTTAATCAGGATGTTAGGAACACTGTGGACAGTTTTCAGCAATTTGCAACATTGAAATACAGAAATAAACACTTTTTCCAAAAACAAGCTCTAAATCATGTTGAAATACAGAAATAAACACTTTTCCAAAAACAAGCTCTAAATCATGTTGAAATACAGAAATTGACACTTTTCCATAAACAAGCTCTAAATCATGTTTGATGCACTCTGGAAGTTAATTTTTTTTTCAGTACTGTTTAATCAGGATGTTAGGAACACTGTGGACAGTTTTCAGCAAGTTGCAACATTGAAATACAGAAATAAACACTTTTCCAAAAACAAGCTCCAAATCATGTTGAAATACAGAAATAAACACTTTTCCATAAACAAGCTCTAAATCATGTTTGATGCACTCTGGAAGTTAATTTTATTTCAGTACTGTTTAATCAGGATGTTAGGAACACTGTGGACAGTTTTCAGCAAGTTGCAACATTGAAATTCAGAAATAAACACTTTTCCAAAAAACAAGCTCTAAATCATGTTTGATGCACTCTGGAAGTTAATTATTTTTCAGTACTGGTTAATCAGGATGTTAGGAACACTGTGGACAGTTTTCAGCAAGTTGCAACATTGAAATACAGAAATAAACACTTTTCCAAAAACAAGCTCTAAATCATGTTGAAATACAGAAATTGACACTTTTCCATAAACAAGCTCTAAATCATGTTTGATGCACTCTGGAAGTTATTTTTTTTTCAGTACTGTTTAATCAGGATGTTAGGAACACTGTGGACAGTTTTCAGCAAGTTGCAACATTGAAATACAGAAATAAACACTTTTCCAAAAACAAGCTCCAAATCATGTTGAAATACAGAAATTAACACTTTTCCAAAAACAAGCTCTAAATCATGTTGAAATACAGAAATTAACACTTTTCCAAAAACAAGCTCCAAATCATGTTGAAATACAGAAATTGACACTTTTCCATAAACAAGCTCTAAATCATGTTTGATGCACTCTGGAAGTTAATTTTTTTTCAGTACTGTTTAATCAGGATGTTAGGAACACTGTGGACAGTTTTCAGCAAGTTGCAACATTGAAATACAGAAATAAACACTTTTCCAAAAACAAGCTCTAAATTATGTTGAAATACAGAAATTAACACTTTTCCAAAAACAAGCTCTAATTCATGTTGAAATACAGAAATTAACACTTTTCCAAAAACAAGCTCCAAATCATGTTGAAATACAGAAATTGACACTTTTCCATAAACAAGCTCTAAATCATGTTTGATGCACTCTGGAAGTTAATTTTTTTCAGTACTGTTTAATCAGGATGTTAGGAACACTGTGGACAGTTTCAGCAAGTTGCAACATTGAAATACAGAAATAAACACTTTTCCAAAAACAAGCTCTAAATCATGTTGAAAAACAGAAATAAGCACTTTTCAAAAACAAGCTTTAAATCATGTTGAAATACAGAAATTGACACTTTTCCAAAAACAAGCTCCAAATCATGTTGAAATACAGAAATAAACACTTTTCCATAAACAAGCTCTAATTCATGTTTGATGCACTCTGGAAGTTAATTTTTTTTCAGTACTGTTTAATCAGGATGTTAGGAACACTGTGGACAGTTTTCAGCAAGTTGCAACATTGAAATACAGAAATAAAAACTTTTCCAAAAACAAGCTCTAAATCATGTTGAAATACAGAAATAAACAATTTTCCAAAAACAAGCTCTAAATCATGTTGAAATACAGAAATAAACACTTTTCCAAAAACAAGCTCTAAATCATGTTGAAATACAGAAATTGACACTTTTCCATAAACAAGCTCTAAATCATGTTTGATGCACTCTGGAAGTTATTTTTTTTCAGTACTGTTTAATCAGGATGTTAGGAACACTGTGGACAGTTTTCAGCAAGTTGCAACATTGAAATACAGAAATAAACACTTTTCCAAAAACAAGCTCCAAATCATGTTGAAATACAGAAATTGACACTTTTCCATAAACAAGCTCTAAATCATGTTTGATGCACTCTGGAAGTTAATTTTTTTTCAGTACTGTTTAATCAGGATGTTAGGAACACTGTGGACAGTTTTCAGCAAGTTGCAACATTGAAATACAGAAATAAACACTTTTCCAAAAACAAGCTCCAAATCATGTTGAAATACAGAAATTGACACTTTTCCATAAACAAGCTCTAAATCATGTTTGATGCACTCTGGAAGTTAATTTTTTTTCAGTACTGTTTAATCAGGATGTTAGGAACACTGTGGACAGTTTTCAGCAAGTTGCAACATTGAAATACAGAAATAAACACTTTTCCAAAAACAAGCTCCAAATCATGTTGAAATACAGAAATAAACACTTTTCCATAAACAAGCTCTAAATCATGTTTGATGCACTCTGGAAGTTAATTTTATTTCAGTACTGTTTAATCAGGATGTTAGGAACACTGTGGACAGTTTTCAGCAAGTTGCAACATTGAAATTCAGAAATAAACACTTTTCAAAAAAACAAGCTCTAAATCATGTTTGATGCACTCTGGAAGTTAATTATTTTTCAGTACTGTTTAATCAGGATGTTAGGAACACTGTGGACAGTTTTCAGCAAGTTGCAACATTGAAATACAGAAATAAACACTTTTCCAAAAACAAGCTCTAAATCATGTTGAAATACAGAAATTGACACTTTTCCATAAACAAGCTCTAAATCATGTTTGATGCACTCTGGAAGTTATTTTTTTTTCAGGACTGTTTAATCAGGATGTTAGGAACACTGTGGACAGTTTTCAGCAAGTTGCAACATTGAAATTCAGAAATAAACACTTTTCAAAAAAACAAGCTCTAAATCATGTTTGATGCACTCTGGAAGTTAATTATTTTTCAGTACTGTTTAATCAGGATGTTAGGAACACTGTGGACAGTTTTCAGCAAGTTGCAACATTGAAATACAGAAATAAACACTTTTCCAAAAACAAGCTCTAAATCATGTTGAAATACAGAAATTGACACTTTTCCATAAACAAGCTCTAAATCATGTTTGATGCACTCTGGAAGTTAATTTTTTTTCAGTACTGTTTAATCAGGATGTTAGGAACACTGTGGACAGTTTTCAGCAAGTTGCAACATTGAAATACAGAAATAAACACTTTTCCAAAAACAAGCTCCAAATTATGTTGAAATACAGAAATTAACACTTTTCCAAAAACAAGCTCTAAATCATGTTGAAATACAGAAATTAACACTTTTCCAAAAACAAGCTCCAAATCATGTTGAAATACAGAAATTGACACTTTTCCATAAACAAGCTCTAAATCATGTTTGATGCACTCTGGAAGTTATTTTTTTTTCAGTACTGTTTAATCAGGATGTTAGGAACACTGTGGACAGTTTTCAGCAAGTTGCAACATTGAAATACAGAAATAAACACTTTTCCAAAAACAAGCTCTAAATCATGTTGAAATACAGAAATTAACACTTTTCCAAAAACAAGCTCTAATTCATGTTGAAATACAGAAATTAACCTGTTGGGGATGGGGGCGCTGTTTAGACTATTTATGCTAATTTGGCTAATTTTTTGAAACGGCTTCCCACAAAATCCTTGATCGTACAATATGCATATTATTATTATTATTGGATAGAAAACAGTCTATAGTTTCTATAGGAGTTGAAATTTTGTCTCTAAGTGGAACAGAGCCCATTCTACAGCAATTTCCCTGACATGGAGTCAGATTTGAGAAATGTTGGCCACTCTTCTGAAGTCAGTTAAAAGGGCACTGTCATTGCTATGACTACACGGACACTTCTTACGTCTTCCCCTGGATGCCTTTACGTGATGACGATTCCAATGGGGTCGATTGCGCGTTCACAGGCACTACAAATGAAAAAAACCTTTAGCTAGCAAGTCTTTTCTTGCTGTGTAACGCGCGTGGAAGACACCGACCCTCTCCTGTTCCAAGCGTTAGTTTAGCCTGTTATATTTCTCCGGTCATCTTTTCACTCGTTATAGGAGTTAAAAACATCATAAGGTAGTTAATTTAAAGCGTTTTATAGCAATTTATATCCGTTTAGTGCGATTTTGGGACATTTATTTTTGCAACGATGTGAAAAGTTGGGCACGCTTTCAGTTCATCCCGAACGCAGTTGACATTTCCACATGGCAAGAGGACAGCTTTCCACCAAAAGACGATTTCTCCCAAGAAAGGATCCTTTGCCCAAGATACTGATGGAAGAACAGCTCAAGGTAGGACATTTTTATTATGATAAATCGTGTTTCTGTCGAAACATTTTAGTGGCTTAGGACGCCATGTTTTTTGACGTAGCTTCGCTTGGCGCAAACTGTATTGAAAAGTAAGGATAAATTAAAAAATGTAATAACGCAATTGTATTAAGAATTAAATTGTCTATCAATCCCTGTCCACCCTATATTTTTTAGTCACGTTTATGAGTATTTATGTATAAGAGTAGATCACTGTCTAAGTGGCGCAAGGACTTTTTCTTTACCAGCTTGTCTACATTTCACATTGTCTAACCATGATTTTGGTGGCTAAATATAAACATTTTCGATCAAACTGTATATGCATGTTGTAATGTGATGTTACAGGAGTGTCATCGGAAGAATTCTGAGAAGGTTAGTGAAAAAATTAATATCTTTTGGCGATGTTGACTTTTATCGCTCACTTTGGCTAGAATCAATGCTGGGCTGCTAATTGCTATGTGCTAAGCTAATATAACGATTTATTGTGTTTTCGCTGTAAGACACTTAGAAAATCTGAAATATTGTCTGTATTCACAGGATCTGTGTCTTTCGATTCGTGTATGCTGTGTATTTTTACGAAATGTTTGATGATTAGTAGTTAGGTAAACACGTTGCTCATTGTAATTATTCTAGTCCATTTGTGACGGTGGGTGCAATTGTAAACTATGCCATCTACCTGAAATATGCACTTTTTTCTAACAAAACCTATCCCATACCATAAATATGTTATCAGACTGTCATCTAATGAGTTTTTTTGTTGGTTAGGGGCTATAAATATCTTAGTTTAGCCGAATTTGTGATGGCTACTGGTGTTGGTGGACAAATAAAAGATGGTGGATTATGCTAATGTGTTTTTAGGTAATAGATGTACATCTTTACATGTTGTGTCTTCCCTGTAAAACATTTTAAAAATCGGAAATGTTGACTGGATTCACAAGATCTGTGTCTTTCATTAGCTGTATTGGACTTTAATGTGTGAAAGTTAAATATTTAAAAAAAATATTTTTTTTGAATTTCGCGGCACTGGTTTTTCAGTGGGGGGGGGGTGTGCCGCTAGCGCCACGCTGATCCTAGACAGGTTAACACTTTTCCAAAAACAAGCTCCAAATCATGTTGAAATACAGAAATTGACACTTTTCCAAAAACAAGCTCTGAATCATGTTGAAAAACAGAAATAAGCACTTTTCAAAAACAAGCTTTAAATCATGTTGAAATACAGAAATTGACACTTTTCCAAAAACAAGCTCCAAATCATGTTGAAATACAGAAATAAACACTTTTCCATAAACAAGCTCTAATTCATGTTTGATGCACTCTGGAAGTTAATTTTTTTTCAGTACTGTTTAATCAGGATGTTAGGAACACTGTGGACAGTTTTCAGCAAGTTGCAACATTGAAATACAGAAATAAACAATTTTCCAAAAACAAGCTCTAAATCATGTTGAAATACAGAAATAAACACTTTTCCAAAAACAAGCTCTAAATCATGTTGAAATACAGAAATGGACACTTTTCCATAAACAAGCTCTAAATCATGTTTGATGCACTCTGGAAGTTATTTTTTTTTCAGTACTGTTTAATCAGGATGTTAGGAACACTGTGGACAGTTTTCAGCAAGTTGCAACATTGAAATACAGAAATTAACACTTTTCCAAAAACAAGCTCCAAATCATGTTGAAATACAGAAATAAACACTTTTCCATAAACAAGCTCTAAATCATGTTTGATGCACTCTGGAAGTTAATTTTATTTCAGTACTGTTTAATCAGGATGTTAGGAACACTGTGGACAGTTTTCAGCAAGTTGCAACATTGAAATTCAGAAATAAACACTTTTCCAAAAAACAAGCTCTAAATCATGTTTGATGCACTCTGGAAGTTAATTATTTTTCAGTACTGTTTAATCAGGATGTTAGGAACACTGTGGACAGTTTTCAGCAAGTTGCAACATTGAAATACAGAAATAAACACTTTTCCAAAAACAAGCTCTAAATCATGTTGAAATACAGAAATAAACACTTTCCCAAAAACAAGCTCTAAATCATGTTGAAATACAGAAATTGACACTTTTCCATAAACAAGCTCTAAATCATGTTTGATGCACTCTGGAAGTTATTTTTTTTTCAGTACTGTTTAATCAGGATGTTAGGAACACTGTGGACAGTTTTCAGCAAGTTGCAACATTGAAATACAGAAATAAACACTTTTCCAAAAACAAGCTCCAAATCATGTTGAAATACAGAAATTAACACTTTTCCAAAAACAAGCTGTAAATCATGTTGAAATACAGAAATTAACACTTTTACAAAAACAAGCTCCAAATCATGTTGAAATACAGAAATTGACACTTTTCCATAAACAAGCTCTAAATCATGTTTGATGCTCTCTGGAAGTTAATTTTTTTCAGTACAGTTTAATCAGGATGTTAGGAACACTGTGGACAGTTTTCAGCAAGTTGCAACATTGAAATACAGAAATAAACACTTTTCCAAAAACAAGCTCCAAATCATGTTGAAATACAGAAATAAACACTTTTCCAAAAACAAGCTCTAAATCATGTTTGATGCACTCTGGAAGTTAATTTTTTTTCAGTACTGTTTAATCAGGATGTTAGGAACACTGTGGACAGTTTTCAGCAAGTTGCAACAATGAAATTCAGAAATAAACACTTTTCCAAAAAACAAGCTCTAAATCATGTTTGATGCACTCTGGAAGTTAATTATTTTTCAGTACTGTTTAATCAGGATGTTAGGAACACTGTGGACAGTTTTCAGCAAGTTGCAACATTGAAATACAGAAATAAACACTTTTCCAAAAACAAGCTCAAAATCATGTTGAAATACAGAAATTGACACTTTTCCATAAACAAGCTCTAAATCATGTTTGATGCACTCTGGAAGTTAATTTTTTTCCAGTACTGTTTAATCAGGATGTTAGGAACACTGTGGACAGTTTTCAGCAAGTTGCAACATTGAAATACAGAAATAAACACTTTTCCAAAAACAAGCTCTAAATCATGTTGAAAAACAGAAATAAGCACTTTTCAAAAACAAGCTTTAAATCATGTTGAAATACAGAAATTGACACTTTTCCAAAAACAAGCTCCAAATCATGTTGAAATACAGAAATAAATACTTTTCCATAAACAAGCTCTAATTCATGTTTGATGCACTCTGGAAGTTAATTTTTTTTCAGTACTGTTTAATCAGGATGTTAGGAACACTGTGGACAGTTTTCAGCAAGTTGCAACATTGAAATACAGAAAGAAAAACTTTTCCAAAAACAAGCTCTAAATCATGTTGAAATACAGAAATAAACACTTTTCCAAAAACAAGCTCCAAATCATGTTGAAATACAGAAATTAACACTTTTCCAAAAACAAGCTCTAAATCATGTTGAAATACAGAAATAAACACTTTTCCAAAAACAAGCTCCAAATCATGTTGAAATACAGAAATTAACACTTTTCCAAAAACAAGCTGTAAATCATGTTGAAATACAGAAATTAACACTTTTCCAAAAACAAGCTCAAATCATGTTGAAATACAGAAATTGACACTTTTCCATAAACAAGCTCTAAATCATGTTTGATGCACTCTGGAAGTTAATTTTATTTCAGTACTGTTTAATCAGGATGTTAGGAACACTGTGGACAGTTTTCAGCAAGTTGCAACATTGAAATTCAGAAATAAACACTTTTCCAAAAACAAGCTCTAAATCATGTTGAAATACAGAAATAAACACTTTTCCAAAAACAAGCTCTAAATCATGTTGAAATACAGAAATTGACACTTTTCCATAAACAAGCTCTAAATCATGTTTGATGCACTCTGGAAGTTAATTTTTTTCAGTACTGTTTAATCAGGATGTTAGGAACACTGTGGACAGTTTTCAGCAAGTTGCAACATTGAAATACAGAAATAAACACTTTTCCAAAAACAAGCTCCAAATCATGTTGAAATACAGAAATGAACACTTTTCCAAAAACAAGCTGTAAATCATGTTGAAATACAGAAATTAAGACTTTTACAAAAACAAGCTCCAAATCATGTTGAAATACAGAAATTGACACTTTTCCATAAACAAGCTCTAAATCATGTTTGATGCTCTCTGGAAGTTAATTTTTTTCAGTACTGTTTAATCAGGATGTTAGGAACACTGTGGACAGTTTTCAGCAAGTTGCAACATTGAAATACAGAAATAAACACTTTTCCAAAAACAAGCTCCAAATCATGTTGAAATACAGAAATAAACACTTTTCCATAAACAAGCTCTAAATCATGTTTGATGCACTCTGGAAGTTAATTTTTTTTCAGTACTGTTTAATCAGGATGTTAGGAACACTGTGGACAGTTTTCAGCAAGTTGCAACATTGAAATTCAGAAATAAACACTTTTCCAAAAAACAAGCTCTAAATCATGTTTGATGCACTCTGGAAGTTAATTATTTTTCAGTACTGTTTAATCAGGATGTTAGGAACACTGTGGACAGTTTTCAGCAAGTTGCAACATTGAAATACAGAAATAAAAACTTTTCCAAAAACAAGCTCCAAATCATGTTGTAATACAGAAATTGACACTTTTCCATAAACAAGCTCTAAATCATGTTTGATGCACTCTGGAAGTTAATTTTTTTTCAGTACTGTTTAATCAGGATGTTAGGAACACTGTGGACAGTTTTCAGCAAGTTGCAACATTGAAATACAGAAATAAACACTTTTCCAAAAACAAGCTCCAAATCATGTTGAAATACAGAAATTGATTCTTTTCCATAAACAAGCTCTAAATAATGTTTGATGCACTCTGGAAGTAAATTTTATTTCAGTACTGTTTAATCAGGATGTTAGGAACACTGTGGACAGTTTTCAGCAAGTTGCAACATTGAAATTCAGAAATAAACACTTTTCCAAAAAACAAGCTCTAAATCATGTTTGATGCACTCTGGAAGTTAATTATTTTTCAGTACTGTTTAATCAGGATGTTAGGAACACTGTGGACAGTTTTCAGCAAGTTGCAACATTGAAATACAGAAATAAACACTTTTCCAAAAACAAGCTCTAAATCATGTTGAAATACAGAAATAAACACTTTTCCAAAAACAAGCTCTTATTCATGTTGAAATACAGAAATAAACACTTTTTCCAAAAACAAGCTCTAAATCATGTTGAAATACAGAAATTAACACTTTTCCAAAAACAAGCTCCAAATCATGTTGAAATACAGAAATTGACACTTTTCCATAAACAAGCTCTAAATCATGTTTGATGCACTCTGGAAGTTATTTTTTTTTCAGTACTGTTTAATCAGGATGTTAGGAACACTGTGGACAGTTTTCAGCAAGTTGCAACATTGAAATACAGAAATAAACACTTTTCCAAAAACAAGCTCCAAATCATGTTGTAATACAGAAATTGACACTTTTCCATAAACAAGCTCTAAATCATGTTTGATGCACTCTGGAAGTTAATTTTTTTTCAGTACTGTTTAATCAGGATGTTAGGAACACTGTGGACAGTTTTCAGCAAGTTGCAACATTGAAATACAGAAATAAACACTTTTCCAAAAACAAGCTCCAAATCATGTTGAAATACAGAAATTGACACTTTTCCATAAACAAGCTCTAAATCATGTTTGATGCACTCTGGAAGTAAATTTTATTTCAGTACTGTTTAATCAGGATGTTAGGAACACTGTGGACAGTTTTCAGCAAGTTGCAACATTGAAATTCAGAAATAAACACTTTTCCAAAAAACAAGCTCTAAATCATGTTTGATGCACTCTGGAAGTTAATTATTTTTCAGTACTGTTTAATCAGGATGTTAGGAACACTGTGGACAGTTTTCAGCAAGTTGCAACATTGAAATACAGAAATAAACACTTTTCCAAAAACAAGCTCTAAATCATGTTGAAATACAGAAATAAACACTTTTCCAAAAACAAGCTCTAAATCATGTTGAAATACAGAAATTAACACTTTTCCAAAAACAAGCTCTAAATCATGTTGAAATACAGAAATTAACACTTTTCCAAAAACAAGCTCCAAATCATGTTGAAATACAGAAATTGACACTTTTCCATAAACAAGCTCTAAATCATGTTTGATGCACTCTGGAAGTTATTTTTTTTTCAGTACTGTTTAATCAGGATGTTAGGAACACTGTGGACAGTTTTCAGCAAGTTGCAACATTGAAATACAGAAATAAACACTTTTCCAAAAACAAGCTCCAAATCATGTTGAAATACAGAAATTAACACTTTTCCAAAAACAAGCTCTAAATCATGTTGAAATACAGAAATTGACACTTTTCCATAAACAAGCTCTAAATCATGTTTGATGCACTCTGGAAGTTATTTTTTTTTTCAGTACTGTTTAATCAGGATGTTAGGAACACTGTGGACAGTTTTCAGCAAGTTGCAACATTGAAATACAGAAATAAACACTTTTCCAAAAACAAGCTCCAAATCATGTTGAAATACAGAAATTAACACTTTTCCAAAAACAAGCTCTAAATCATGTTGAAATACAGAAATTAACACTTTTCCAAAAACAAGCTCCAAATCATGTTGAAATACAGAAATTGACACTTTTCCATAAACAAGCTCTAAATCATGTTTGATGCACTCTGGAAGTTATTTTTTTTTCAGTACTGTTTAATCAGGATGTTAGGAACACTGTGGACAGTTTTCAGCAAGTTGCAACATTGAAATACAGAAATAAACACTTTTCCAAAAACAAGCTCCAAATCATGTTGAAATACAGAAATTAACACTTTTCCAAAAACAAGCTCTAAATCATGTTGAAATACAGAAATTAACACTTTTCCAAAAACAAGCTCCAAATCATGTTGAAATACAGAAATTGACACTTTTCCATAAACAAGCTCTAAATCATGTTTGATGCACTCTGGAAGTTAATTTTTTTTCCAGTACTGTTTAATCAGGATGTTAGGAACACTGTGGACAGTTTTCAGCAAGTTGCAACATTGAAATACAGAAATAAACACTTTTCCAAAAACAAGCTCTAAATCATGTTTGAAATACAGAAATTAACACTTTTCCAAAAACAAGCTCTAATTCATGTTGAAATACAGAAATTAACACTTTTCCAAAAACAAGCTCCAAATCATGTTGAAATACAGAAATTGACACTTTTCCATAAACAAGCTCTAAATCATGTTTGATGCACTCTGGAAGTTAATTTTTTTCAGTACTGTTTAATCAGGATGTTAGGAACACTGTGGACAGTTTTCAGCAAGTTGCAACATTGAAATACAGAAATAAACACTTTTCCAAAAACAAGCTCTAAATCATGTTGAAAAACAGAAATAAGCACTTTTCAAAAACAAGCTTTAAATCATGTTGAAATACAGAAATTGACACTTTTCCAAAAACAAGCTCCAAATCATGTTGAAATACAGAAATAAACACTTTTCCATAAACAAGCTCTAATTCATGTTTGATGCACTCTGGAAGTTAATTTTTTTTCAGTACTGTTTAATCAGGATGTTAGGAACACTGTGGACAGTTTTCAGCAAGTTGCAACATTGAAATACAGAAATAAACACTTTTACAAAAACAGGCTCTAAATCATGTTGAAATACAGAAATTAACACTTTTCCAAAAACAAGCTCTAATTCATGTTGAAATACAGAAATTAACACTTTTCCAAAAACAAGCTCCAAATCATGTTGAAATACAGAAATTGACACATTTCCATAAACAAGCTCTAAATCATGTTTGATGCACTCTGGAAGTTAATTTTTTTTCAGTACTGTTTAATCAGGATGTTAGGAACACTGTGGACAATTTTCAGCAAGTTGCAACATTGAAATACAGAAATAAACACTTTTCCAAAAACAAGCTCTAAATCATGTTGAAAAACAGAAATAAGCACTTTTCAAAAACAAGCTTTAAATCATGTTGAAATACAGAAATAAGCACTTTTCAAAAACAAGCTCCAAATCATGTTGAAATACAGAAATAAACACTTTTCCATAAACAAGCTCTAAATCATGTTTGATGCTCTCTGGAAGTTAATTTTTTTCAGTACTGTTTAATCAGGATGTTAGGAACACTGTGGACAGTTTTCAGCAAGTTGCAACATTGAAATACAGAAATAAACACTTTTCCAAAAACAAGCTCCAAATCATGTTGAAATACAGAAATAAACACTTTTCCAAAAACAAGCTCTAAATCATGTTTGATGCACTCTGGAAGTTAATTTTTTTTCAGTACTGTTTAATCAGGATGTTAGGAACACTGTGGACAGTTTTCAGCAAGTTGCAACATTGAAATTCAGAAATAAACACTTTTCCAAAAAACAAGCTCTAAATCATGTTTGATGCACTCTGGAAGTTAATTATTTTTCAGTACTGTTTAATCAGGATGTTAGGAACACTGTGGACAGTTTTCAGCAAGTTGCAACATTGAAATACAGAAATAAACACTTTTCCAAAAACAAGCTCCAAATCATGTTGAAATACAGAAATAAACACTTTTCCATAAACAAGCTCTAAATCATGTTTGATGCACTCTGGAAGTTAATTTTATTTCAGTACTGTTTAATCAGGATGTTAGGAACACTGTGGACAGTTTTCAGCAAGTTGCAACATTGAAATTCAGAAATAAACACTTTTCCAAAAAACAAGCTCTAAATCATGTTTGATGCACTCTGGAAGTTAATTATTTTTCAGTACTGTTTAATCAGGATGTTAGGAACACTGTGGACAGTTTTCAGCAAGTTGCAACATTGAAATACAGAAATAAACACTTTTCCAAAAACAAGCTCTAAATCATGTTGGAATACAGAAATAAACACTTTTCCAAAAACAAGCTCTAAATCATGTTGAAATACAGAAATTGACACTTTTCCATAAACAAGCTCTAAATCATGTTTGATGCACTCTGGAAGTTATTTTTTTTTTCAGTACTGTTTAATCAGGATGTTAGGAACACTGTGGACAGTTTTCAGCAAGTTGCAACATTGAAATACAGAAATAAACACTTTTCCAAAAACAAGCTCCAAATCATGTTGAAATACAGAAATTAACACTTTTCCAAAAACAAGCTCTAAATCATGTTGAAATACAGAAATTAACACTTTTACAAAAACAAGCTCCAAATCATGTTGAAATACAGAAATTGACACTTTTCCATAAACAAGCTCTAAATCATGTTTGATGCACTCTGGAAGTTATTTTTTTTTCAGTACTGTTTAATCAGGATGTTAGGAACACTGTGGACAGTTTTCAGCAAGTTGCAACATTGAAATACAGAAATAAACACTTTTCCAAAAACAAGCTCCAAATCATGTTGAAATACAGAAATTAACACTTTTCCAAAAACAAGCTCTAAATCATGTTGAAATACAGAAATTAACACTTTTCCAAAAACAAGCTCCAAATCATGTTGAAATACAGAAATTGACACTTTTCCATAAACAAGCTCTAAATCATGTTTGATGCACTCTGGAAGTTAATTTTTTTTCCAGTACTGTTTAATCAGGATGTTAGGAACACTGTGGACAGTTTTCAGCAAGTTGCAACATTGAAATACAGAAATAAACACTTTTCCAAAAACAAGCTCTAAATCATGTTGAAATACAGAAATTAACACTTTTCCAAAAACAAGCTCTAATTCATGTTGAAATACAGAAATTAACACTTTTCCAAAAACAAGCTCCAAATCATGTTGAAATACAGAAATTGACACTTTTCCATAAACAAGCTCTAAATCATGTTTGATGCACTCTGGAAGTTAATTTTTTTTCAGTACTGTTTAATCAGGATGTTAGGAACACTGTGGACAGTTTTCAGCAAGTTGCAACATTGAAATACAGAAATAAACACTTTTCCAAAAACAAGCTCTAAATCATGTTGAAAAACAGAAATAAGCACTTTTCAAAAACAAGCTTTAAATCATGTTGAAATACAGAAATAAGCACTTTTCAAAAACAAGCTCCAAATCATGTTGAAATACAGAAATAAACACTTTTCCATAAACAAGCTCTAAATCATGTTTGATGCTCTCTGGAAGTTAATTTTTTTCAGTACTGTTTAATCAGGATGTTAGGAACACTGTGGACAGTTTTCAGCAAGTTGCAACATTGAAATACAGAAATAAACACTTTTCCAAAAACAAGCTCCAAATCATGTTGAAATACAGAAATAAACACTTTTCCAAAAACAAGCTCTAAATCATGTTTGATGCACTCTGGAAGTTAATTTTTTTTCAGTACTGTTTAATCAGGATGTTAGGAACACTGTGGACAGTTTTCAGCAAGTTGCAACATTGAAATTCAGAAATAAACACTTTTCCAAAAAACAAGCTCTAAATCATGTTTGATGCACTCTGGAAGTTAATTATTTTTCAGTACTGTTTAATCAGGATGTTAGGAACACTGTGGACAGTTTTCAGCAAGTTGCAACATTGAAATACAGAAATAAACACTTTTCCAAAAACAAGCTCCAAATCATGTTGAAATACAGAAATAAACACTTTTCCATAAACAAGCTCTAAATCATGTTTGATGCACTCTGGAAGTTAATTTTATTTCAGTACTGTTTAATCAGGATGTTAGGAACACTGTGGACAGTTTTCAGCAAGTTGCAACATTGAAATTCAGAAATAAACACTTTTCCAAAAAACAAGCTCTAAATCATGTTTGATGCACTCTGGAAGTTAATTATTTTTCAGTACTGTTTAATCAGGATGTTAGGAACACTGTGGACAGTTTTCAGCAAGTTGCAACATTGAAATACAGAAATAAACACTTTTCCAAAAACAAGCTCTAAATCATGTTGGAATACAGAAATAAACACTTTTCCAAAAACAAGCTCTAAATCATGTTGAAATACAGAAATTGACACTTTTCCATAAACAAGCTCTAAATCATGTTTGATGCACTCTGGAAGTTATTTTTTTTTTCAGTACTGTTTAATCAGGATGTTAGGAACACTGTGGACAGTTTTCAGCAAGTTGCAACATTGAAATACAGAAATAAACACTTTTCCAAAAACAAGCTCCAAATCATGTTGAAATACAGAAATTAACACTTTTCCAAAAACAAGCTCTAAATCATGTTGAAATACAGAAATTAACACTTTTCCAAAAACAAGCTCCAAATCATGTTGAAATACAGAAATTGACACTTTTCCATAAACAAGCTCTAAATCATGTTTGATGCACTCTGGAAGTTATTTTTTTTTCAGTACTGTTTAATCAGGATGTTAGGAACACTGTGGACAGTTTTCAGCAAGTTGCAACATTGAAATACAGAAATAAACACTTTTCCAAAAACAAGCTCCAAATCATGTTGAAATACAGAAATTAACACTTTTCCAAAAACAAGCTCTAAATCATGTTGAAATACAGAAATTAACACTTTTCCAAAAACAAGCTCCAAATCATGTTGAAATACAGAAATTGACACTTTTCCATAAACAAGCTCTAAATCATGTTTGATGCACTCTGGAAGTTAATTTTTTTTCCAGTACTGTTTAATCAGGATGTTAGGAACACTGTGGACAGTTTTCAGCAAGTTGCAACATTGAAATACAGAAATAAACACTTTTCCAAAAACAAGCTCTAAATCATGTTGAAATACAGAAATTAACACTTTTCCAAAAACAAGCTCTAATTCATGTTGAAATACAGAAATTAACACTTTTCCAAAAACAAGCTCCAAATCATGTTGAAATACAGAAATTGACACTTTTCCATAAACAAGCTCTAAATCATGTTTGATGCACTCTGGAAGTTAATTTTTTTTCAGTACTGTTTAATCAGGATGTTAGGAACACTGTGGACAGTTTTCAGCAAGTTGCAACATTGAAATACAGAAATAAACACTTTTCCAAAAACAAGCTCTAAATCATGTTGAAAAACAGAAATAAGCACTTTTCAAAAACAAGCTTTAAATCATGTTGAAATACAGAAATAAGCACTTTTCAAAAACAAGCTCCAAATCATGTTGAAATACAGAAATAAACACTTTTCCATAAACAAGCTCTAAATCATGTTTGATGCACTCTGGAAGTTAATTTTTTTTCAGTACTGTTTAATCAGGATGTTAGGAACACTGTTGACAGTTTTCAGCAAGTTGCAACATTGAAATACAGAAATAAACACTTTTCCAAAAACAAGCTCTAAATCATGTTGAAATAGAGAAATAAACACTTTTCCAAAAACAAGCTCTAAATCATGTTGAAATACAGAAATAAACACTTTTCCATAAACAAGCTCTAAATCATGTTTGATGCACTCTGGAAGTTAATTTTTTTCCAGTACTGTTTAATCAGGATGTTAGGAACACTGTTGACAGTTTTCAGCAAGTTGCAACATTGAAATACAGAAATTGACACTTTTCCAAAAACAAGCTCCAAATCATGTTGAAATACAGAAATAAACACTTTTCCAAAAACAAGCTCTAAATCATGTTTGATGCACTCTGGAAGTTAATTTTTTTTCAGTACTGTTTAATCAGGATGTTAGGAACACTGTGGACAGTTTTCAGCAAGTTGCAACATTGAAATACAGAAATAAACACTTTTCCAAAAACAAGCTCTAAATCATGTTGAAAAACAGAAATAAGCACTTTTCAAAAACAAGCTTCAAATCATGTTGAAATACAGAAATTGACACTTTTCCAAAAACAAGCTCCAAATCATGTTGAAATACAGAAATAAACACTTTTCCATAAACAAGCTCTAAATCATGTTTGATGCACTCTGGAAGTTAATTTTTTTTCAGGACTGTTTAATCAGGATGTTAGGAACACTGTGGACAGTTTTCAGCAAGTTGCAACATTGAAATACAGAAATAAACACTTTCCAAAAACAAGCTCTAAATCATGTTGAAATACAGAAATTAACACTTTTCCAAAAACAAGCTCTAATTCATGTTGAAATACAGAAATTAACACTTTTCCAAAAACAAGCTCCAAATCATGTTGAAATACAGAAATTGACACTTTTCCAAAAACAAGCTCTAAATCATGTTTGATGCACTCTGGAAGTTAATTTTTTTTCAGTACTGTTTAATCAGGATGTTAGGAACACTGTGGACAGTTTTCAGCAAGTTGCAACATTGAAATACAGAAATAAACACTTTTCCAAAAACAAGCTCTAAATCATGTTGAAATAGAGAAATAAACACTTTTCCAAAAACAAGCTCTAAATCATGTTGAAATACAGAAATAAACACTTTTCCATAAACAAGCTCTAAATCATGTTTGATGCACTCTGGAAGGTAATTTTTTTTTAGTACTGTTTAATCAGGATGTTAGGAACACTGTGGACAGTTTTCAGCAAGTTGCAACATTGAAATACAGAAATAAACACTTTTCCAAAAACAAGCTCTAAATCATGTTGAAAAACAGAAATAAGCACTTTTCAAAAACAAGCTTCAAATCATGTTGAAATACAGAAATTGACACTTTTCCAAAAACAAGCTCCAAATCATGTTGAAATACAGAAATAAACACTTTTCCATAAACAAGCTCTAAATCATGTTTGATGCACTCTGGAAGTTAATTTTTTTTCAGTACTGTTTAATCAGGATGTTAGGAACACTGTGGACAGTTTTCAGCAAGTTGCAACATTGAAATACAGAAATAAACACTTTTCCAAAAACAAGCTCCAAATCATGTTGAAATACAGAAATTGACACTTTTCCATAAACAAGCTCTAAATCATGTTTGATGCACTCTGGAAGTTAATTTTTTTCAGTACTGTTTAATCAGGATGTTAGGAACACTGTGGACAGTTTTCAGCAAGTTGCAACATTGAAATACAGAAATAAACACTTTTCCAAAAACAAGCTCCAAATCATGTTGAAATACAGAAATAAACACTTTTCCATAAACAAGCTCTAAATCATGTTTGATGCACTCTGGAAGTTAATTTTATTTCAGTACTGTTTAATCAGGATGTTAGGAACACTGTGGAAAGTTTTCAGCAAGTTGCAACATTGAAATTCAGAAATAAACACTTTTCCAAAAAACAAGCTCTAAATCATGTTTGATGCACTCTGGAAGTTAATTATTTTTCAGTACTGTTTAATCAGGATGTTAGGAACACTGTGGACAGTTTTCAGCAAGTTGCAACATTGAAATACAGAAATAAACACTTTTCCAAAAACAAGCTCTAAATCATGTTGAAATACAGAAATAAACACTTTTCCAAAAACAAGCTCTAAATCATGTTGAAATACAGAAATTGACACTTTTCCATAAACAAGCTCTAAATCATGTTTGATGCACTCTGGAAGTTATTTTTTTTTTCAGTACTGTTTAATCAGGATGTTAGGAACACTGTGGACAGTTTTCAGCAAGTTGCAACATTGAAATACAGAAATAAACACTTTTCCAAAAACAAGCTCCAAATCATGTTGAAATACAGAAATTAACACTTTTCCAAAAACAAGCTCTAAATCATGTTGAAATACAGAAATTAACTCTTTTCCAAAAACAAGCTCCAAATCATGTTGAAATACAGAAATTGACACTTTTCCATAAACAAGCTCTAAATCATGTTTGATGCACTCTGGAAGTTAATTTTTTTTCAGTACTGTTTAATCAGGATGTTAGGAACACTGTGGACAGTTTTCAGCAAGTTGCAACATTGAAATACAGAAATAAACACTTTTCCAAAAACAAGCTCCAAATCATGTTGAAATACAGAAATTAACACTTTTCCAAAAACAAGCTCTAAATCATGTTGAAATACAGAAATTAACACTTTTCCAAAAACAAGCTCCAAATCATGTTGAAATACAGAAATTGACACTTTTCCATAAACAAGCTCTAAATCATGTTTGATGCACTCTGGAAGTTAATTTTTTTTCAGTACTGTTTAATCAGGATGTTAGGAACACTGTGGACAGTTTTCAGCAAGTTGCAACATTGAAATACAGAAATAAACACTTTTCCAAAAACAAGCTCTAAATCATGTTGAAAAACAGAAATAAGCACTTTTCAAAAACAAGCTTTAAATCATGTTGAAATACAGAAATTGACACTTTTCCAAAAACAAGCTCCAAATCATGTTGAAATACAGAAATAAACACTTTTCCATAAACAAGCTCTAATTCATGTTTGATGCACTCTGGAAGTTAATTTTTTTTCAGTACTGTTTAATCAGGATGTTAGGAACACTGTGGACAGTTTTCAGCAAGTTGCAACATTGAAATACAGAAATAAAAACTTTTCCAAAAACAAGCTCTAAATCATGTTGAAATACAGAAATAAACACTTTTCCAAAAACAAGCTCCAAATCATGTTGAAATACAGAAATTAACACTTTTCCAAAAACAAGCTCTAAATCATGTTGAAATACAGAAATAAACACTTTTCCAAAAACAAGCTCCAAATCATGTTGAAATACAGAAATTAACACTTTTCCAAAAACAAGCTGTAAATCATGTTGAAATACAGAAATTAACACTTTTACAAAAACAAGCTCCAAATCATGTTGAAATACAGAAATTGACACTTTTCCATAAACAAGCTCTAAATCATGTTTGATGCTCTCTGGGAGTTAATTTTTTTCAGTACTGTTTAATCAGGATGTTAGGAACACTGTGGACAGTTTTCAGCAAGTTGCAACATTGAAATACAGAAATAAACACTTTTCCAAAAACAAGCTCCAAATCATGTTGAAATACAGAAATAAACACTTTTCCAAAAACAAGCTCTAAATCATGTTTGATGCACTCTGGAAGTTAATTTTTTTTCAGTACTGTTTAATCAGGATGTTAGGAACACTGTGGACAGTTTTCAGCAAGTTGCAACATTGAAATACAGAAATAAACACTTTTCCAAAAACAAGCTCTAAATCATGTTGAAATACAGAAATTAACACTTTTCCAAAAACAAGCTCTAATTCATGTTGAAATACAGAAATTAACACTTTTCCAAAAACAAGCTCCAAATCATGTTGAAATACAGAAATTGACACTTTTCGATAAACAAGCTCTAAATCATGTTTGATGCACTCTGGAAGTTAATTTTTTTTCAATACTGTTTAATCAGGATGTTAGGAACACTGTGGACAGTTTTCAGCAAGTTGCAACATTGAAATACAGAAATAAACACTTTTCCAAAAACAAGCTCTAAATCATGTTGAAAAACAGAAATAAGCACTTTTCAAAAACAAGCTTTAAATCATGTTGAAATACAGAAATTGACACTTTTCCAAAAACAAGCTCCAAATCATGTTGAAATACAGAAATAAACACTTTTCCATAAACAAGCTCTAATTCATGTTTGATGCACTCTGGAAGTTAATTTTTTTTCAGTACTGTTTAATCAGGATGTTAGGAACACTGTGGACAGTTTTCAGCAAGTTGCAACATTGAAATACAGAAATAAAAACTTTTCCAAAAACAAGCTCTAAATCATGTTGAAATACAGAAATAAACACTTTTCCAAAAACAAGCTCCAAATCATGTTGAAATACAGAAATTAACACTTTTCCAAAAACAAGCTCTAAATCATGTTGAAATACAGAAATAAACACTTTTCCAAAAACAAGCTCCAAATCATGTTGAAATACAGAAATTAACACTTTTCCAAAAACAAGCTCCAAATCATGTTGAAATACAGAAATTGACACTTTTCCATAAACAAGCTCTAAATCATGTTTGATGCACTCTGGAAGTTAATTTTATTTCAGTACTGTTTAATCAGGATGTTAGGAACACTGTGGACAGTTTTCAGCAAGTTGCAACATTGAAATACAGAAATAAACACTTTCCAAAAACAAGCTCTAAATCATGTTGAAATACAGAAATTAACACTTTTCCAAAAACAAGCTCTAATTCATGTTGAAATACAGAAATTAACACTTTTCCAAAAACAAGCTCCAAATCATGTTGAAATACAGAAATTGACACTTTTCCAAAAACAAGCTCTAAATCATGTTTGATGCACTCTGGAAGTTAATTTTTTTTCAGTACTGTTTAATCAGGATGTTAGGAACACTGTGGACAGTTTTCAGCAAGTTGCAACATTGAAATACAGAAATAAACACTTTTCCAAAAACAAGCTCTAAATCATGTTGAAATAGAGAAATAAACACTTTTCCAAAAACAAGCTCTAAATCATGTTGAAATACAGAAATAAACACTTTTCCATAAACAAGCTCTAAATCATGTTTGATGCACTCTGGAAGGTAATTTTTTTTTAGTACTGTTTAATCAGGATGTTAGGAACACTGTGGACAGTTTTCAGCAAGTTGCAACATTGAAATACAGAAATAAACACTTTTCCAAAAACAAGCTCTAAATCATGTTGAAAAACAGAAATAAGCACTTTTCAAAAACAAGCTTCAAATCATGTTGAAATACAGAAATTGACACTTTTCCAAAAACAAGCTCCAAATCATGTTGAAATACAGAAATAAACACTTTTCCATAAACAAGCTCTAAATCATGTTTGATGCACTCTGGAAGTTAATTTTTTTTCAGTACTGTTTAATCAGGATGTTAGGAACACTGTGGACAGTTTTCAGCAAGTTGCAACATTGAAATACAGAAATAAACACTTTTCCAAAAACAAGCTCCAAATCATGTTGAAATACAGAAATTGACACTTTTCCATAAACAAGCTCTAAATCATGTTTGATGCACTCTGGAAGTTAATTTTTTTCAGTACTGTTTAATCAGGATGTTAGGAACACTGTGGACAGTTTTCAGCAAGTTGCAACATTGAAATACAGAAATAAACACTTTTCCAAAAACAAGCTCCAAATCATGTTGAAATACAGAAATAAACACTTTTCCATAAACAAGCTCTAAATCATGTTTGATGCACTCTGGAAGTTAATTTTATTTCAGTACTGTTTATTCAGGATGTTAGGAACACTGTGGACAGTTTTCAGCAAGTTGCAACATTGAAATTCAGAAATAAACACTTTTCCAAAAAACAAGCTCTAAATCATGTTTGATGCACTCTGGAAGTTAATTATTTTTCAGTACTGTTTAATCAGGATGTTAGGAACACTGTGGACAGTTTTCAGCAAGTTGCAACATTGAAATACAGAAATAAACACTTTTCCAAAAACAAGCTCTAAATCATGTTGAAATACAGAAATAAACACTTTTCCAAAAACAAGCTCTAAATCATGTTGAAATACAGAAATTGACACTTTTCCATAAACAAGCTCTAAATCATGTTTGATGCACTCTGGAAGTTATTTTTTTTTTCAGTACTGTTTAATCAGGATGTTAGGAACACTGTGGACAGTTTTCAGCAAGTTGCAACATTGAAATACAGAAATAAACACTTTTCCAAAAACAAGCTCCAAATCATGTTGAAATACAGAAATTAACACTTTTCCAAAAACAAGCTCTAAATCATGTTGAAATACAGAAATTAACTCTTTTCCAAAAACAAGCTCCAAATCATGTTGAAATACAGAAATTGACACTTTTCCATAAACAAGCTCTAAATCATGTTTGATGCACTCTGGAAGTTAATTTTTTT
Source organism: Salvelinus fontinalis (assembly GCF_029448725.1). Taxonomy (NCBI): domain Eukaryota; kingdom Metazoa; phylum Chordata; class Actinopteri; order Salmoniformes; family Salmonidae; genus Salvelinus; species Salvelinus fontinalis. Next base: position 138,856 of record NW_026600498.1, read on the forward strand.
TCAGTACTGTTTAATCAGGATGTTAGGAACACTGTGGACAGTTTTCAGCAAGTTGCAACATTGAAATACAGAAATAAACACTTTTCCAAAAACAAGCTCCAAATCATGTTGAAATACAGAAATTAACACTTTTCCAAAAACAAGCTCTAAATCATGTTGAAATACAGAAATTAACACTTTTCCAAAAACAAGCTCCAAATCATGTTGAAATACAGAAATTGACACTTTTCCATAAACAAGCTCTAAATCATGTTTGATGCACTCTGGAAGTTAATTTTTTTTCAGTACTGTTTAATCAGGATGTTAGGAACACTGTGGACAGTTTTCAGCAAGTTGCAACATTGAAATACAGAAATAAACACTTTTCCAAAAACAAGCTCTAAATCATGTTGAAAAACAGAAATAAGCACTTTTCAAAAACAAGCTTTAAATCATGTTGAAATACAGAAATTGACACTTTTCCAAAAACAAGCTCCAAATCATGTTGAAATACAGAAATAAACACTTTTCCATAAACAAGCTCTAAATCATGTTTGATGCACTCTGGAAGTTAATTTTTTTTCAGTACTGTTTAATCAGGATGTTAGGAACACTGTGGACAGTTTTCAGCAAGTTGCAACATTGAAATACAGAAATAAAAACTTTTCCAAAAACAAGCTCTAAATCATGTTGAAATACAGAAATAAACACTTTTCCAAAAACAAGCTCCAAATCATGTTGAAATACAGAAATTAACACTTTTCCAAAAACAAGCTCTAAATCATGTTGAAATACAGAAATAAACACTTTTCCAAAAACAAGCTCCAAATCATGTTGAAATACAGAAATTAACACTTTTCCAAAAACAAGCTGTAAATCATGTTGAAATACAGAAATTAACACTTTTACAAAAACAAGCTCCAAATCATGTTGAAATACAGAAATTGACACTTTTCCATAAACAAGCTCTAAATCATGTTTGATGCTCTCTGGGAGTTAATTTTTTTCAGTACTGTTTAATCAGGATGTTAGGAACACTGTGGACAGTTTTCAGCAAGTTGCAACATTGAAATACAGAAATAAACACTTTTCCAAAAACAAGCTCCAAATCATGTTGAAATACAGAAATAAACACTTTTCCAAAAACAAGCTCTAAATCATGTTTGATGCACTCTGGAAGTTAATTTTTTTTCAGTACTGTTTAATCAGGATGTTAGGAACACTGTGGACAGTTTTCAGCAAGTTGCAACATTGAAATACAGAAATAAACACTTTTCCAAAAACAAGCTCTAAATCATGTTGAAATACAGAAATTAACACTTTTCCAAAAACAAGCTCTAATTCATGTTGAAATACAGAAATTAACACTTTTCCAAAAACAAGCTCCAAATCATGTTGAAATACAGAAATTGACACTTTTCGATAAACAAGCTCTAAATCATGTTTGATGCACTCTGGAAGTTAATTTTTTTTCAGTACTGTTTAATCAGGATGTTAGGAACACTGTGGACAGTTTTCAGCAAGTTGCAACATTGAAATACAGAAATAAACACTTTTCCAAAAACAAGCTCTAAATCATGTTGAAAAACAGAAATAAGCACTTTTCAAAAACAAGCTTTAAATCATGTTGAAATACAGAAATTGACACTTTTCCAAAAACAAGCTCCAAATCATGTTGAAATACAGAAATAAACACTTTTCCATAAACAAGCTCTAATTCATGTTTGATGCACTCTGGAAGTTAATTTTTTTTCAGTACTGTTTAATCAGGATGTTAGGAACACTGTGGACAGTTTTCAGCAAGTTGCAACATTGAAATACAGAAATAAAAACTTTTCCAAAAACAAGCTCTAAATCATGTTGAAATACAGAAATAAACACTTTTCCAAAAACAAGCTCCAAATCATGTTGAAATACAGAAATTAACACTTTTCCAAAAACAAGCTCTAAATCATGTTGAAATACAGAAATAAACACTTTTCCAAAAACAAGCTCCAAATCATGTTGAAATACAGAAATTAACACTTTTCCAAAAACAAGCTCCAAATCATGTTGAAATACAGAAATTGACACTTTTCCATAAACAAGCTCTAAATCATGTTTGATGCACTCTGGAAGTTAATTTTATTTCAGTACTGTTTAATCAGGATGTTAGGAACACTGTGGACAGTTTTCAGCAAGTTGCAACATTGAAATTCAGAAATAAACACTTTTCCAAAAAACAAGCTCTAAATCATGTTTGATGCACTCTGGAAGTTAATTATTTTTCAGTACTGTTTAATCAGGATGTTAGGAACACTGTGGACAGTTTTCAGCAAGTTGCAACATTGAAATACAGAAATAAACACTTTTCCAAAAACAAGCTCTAAATCATGTTGAAATACAGAAATTGACACTTTTCCATAAACAAGCTCTAAATCATGTTTGATGCACTCTGGAAGTTAATTTTTTTCAGTACTGTTTAATCAGGATGTTAGGAACACTGTGGACAGTTTTCAGCAAGTTGCAACATTGAAATACAGAAATAAACACTTTTCCAAAAACAAGCTCCAAATCATGTTGAAATACAGAAATTAACACTTTTCCAAAAACAAGCTGTAAATCATGTTGAAATACAGAAATTAACACTTTTACAAAAACAAGCTCCAAATCATGTTGAAATACAGAAATTGACACTTTTCCATAAACAAGCTCTAAATCATGTTTGATGCTCTCTGGAAGTTAATTGTTTTCAGTACTGTTTAATCAGGATGTTAGGAACACTGTGGACAGTTTTCAGCAAGTTGCAACATTGAAATACAGAAATAAACACTTTTCCAAAAACAAGCTCCAAATCATGTTGAAATACAGAAATAAACACTTTTCCAAAAACAAGCTCTAAATCATGTTTGATGCACTCTGGAAGTTAATTTTTTTTCAGTACTGTTTAATCAGGATGTTAGGAACACTGTGGACAGTTTTCAGCAAGTTGCAACATTGAAATTCAGAAATAAACACTTTTCCAAAAAACAAGCTCTAAATCATGTTTGATGCACTCTGGAAGTTAATTATTTTTCAGTACTGTTTAATCAGGATGTTAGGAACACTGTGGACAGTTTTCAGCAAGTTGCAACATTGAAATACAGAAATAAACACTTTTCCAAAAACAAGCTCCAAATCATGTTGTAATACAGAAATTGACACTTTTCCATAAACAAGCTCTAAATCATGTTTGATGCACTCTGGAAGTTAATTTTTTTTCAGTACTGTTTAATCAGGATGTTAGGAACACTGTGGACAGTTTTCAGCAAGTTGCAACATTGAAATACAGAAATAAACACTTTTCCAAAAACAAGCTCCAAATCATGTTGAAATACAGAAATTGACACTTTTCCATAAACAAGCTCTAAATCATGTTTGATGCACTCTGGAAGTTAATTTTATTTCAGTACTGTTTAATCAGGATGTTAGGAACACTGTGGACAGTTTTCAGCAAGTTGCAACATTGAAATTCAGAAATGAACACTTTTCCAAAAAACAAGCTCTAAATCATGTTTGATGCACTCTGGAAGTTAATTATTTTTCAGTACTGTTTAATCAGGATGTTAGGAACACTGTGGACAGTTTTCAGCAAGTTGCAACATTGAAATACAGAAATAAACACTTTTCCAAAAACAAGCTCTAAATCATGTTGAAATACAGAAATAAACACTTTTCCAAAAACAAGCTCTAAATCATGTTGAAATACAGAAATTGACACTTTTCCATAAACAAGCTCTAAATCATGTTTGATGCACTCTGGAAGTTATTTTTTTTTTCAGTACTGTTTAATCAGGATGTTAGGAACACTGTGGACAGTTTTCAGCAAGTTGCAACATTGAAATACAGAAATAAACACTTTTCCAAAAACAAGCTCCAAATCATGTTGAAATACAGAAATTAACACTTTTCCAAAAACAAGCTCTAAATCATGTTGAAATACAGAAATTAACACTTTTCCAAAAACAAGCTCCAAATCATGTTGAAATACAGAAATTGACACTTTTCCATAAACAAGCTCTAAATCATGTTTGATGCACTCTGGAAGTTATTTTTTTTTCAGTACTGTTTAATCAGGATGTTAGGAACACTGTGGACAGTTTTCAGCAAGTTGCAACATTGAAATACAGAAATAAACACTTTTCCAAAAACAAGCTCCAAATCATGTTGAAATACAGAAATTAACACTTTTCCAAAAACAAGCTCTAAATCATGTTGAAATACAGAAATTAACACTTTTCCAAAAACAAGCTCCAAATCATGTTGAAATACAGAAATTGACACTTTTCCATAAACAAGCTCTAAATCATGTTTGATGCACTCTGGAAGTTAATTTTTTTTCCAGTACTGTTTAATCAGGATGTTAGGAACACTGTGGACAGTTTTCAGCAAGTTGCAACATTGAAATACAGAAATAAACACTTTTCCAAAAACAAGCTCTAAATCATGTTGAAATACAGAAATTAACACTTTTCCAAAAACAAGCTCTAATTCATGTTGAAATACAGAAATTAACACTTTTCCAAAAACAAGCTCCAAATCATGTTGAAATACAGAAATTGACACTTTTCCATAAACAAGCTCTAAATCATGTTTGATGCACTCTGGAAGTTAATTTTTTTTCAGTACTGTTTAATCAGGATGTTAGGAACACTGTGGACAGTTTTCAGCAAGTTGCAACATTGAAATACAGAAATAAACACTTTTCCAAAAACAAGCTCTAAATCATGTTGAAAAACAGAAATAAGCACTTTTCCAAAAACAAGCTTTAAATCATGTTGAAATACAGAAATTGACACTTTTCCAAAAACAAGCTCCAAATCATGTTGAAATACAGAAATAAACACTTTTCCATAAACAAGCTCTAAATCATGTTTGATGCACTCTGGAAGTTAATTTTTTTTCAGTACTGTTTAATCAGGATGTTAGGAACACTGTGGACAGTTTTCAGCAAGTTGCAACATTGAAATACAGAAATAAACACTTTTACAAAAACAGGCTCTAAATCATGTTGAAATACAGAAATTAACACTTTTCCAAAAACAAGCTCTAATTCATGTTGAAATACAGAAATTAACACTTTTCCAAAAACAAGCTCCAAATCATGTTGAAATACAGAAATTGACACATTTCCATAAACAAGCTCTAAATCATGTTTGATGCACTCTGGAAGTTAATTTTTTTTCAGTACTGTTTAATCAGGATGTTAGGAACACTGTGGACAGTTTTCAGCAAGTTGCAACATTGAAATACAGAAATAAACACTTTTCCAAAAACAAGCTCTAAATCATGTTGAAAAACAGAAATAAGCACTTTTCAAAAACAAGCTTTAAATCATGTTGAAATACAGAAATAAGCACTTTTCAAAAACAAGCTCCAAATCATGTTGAAATACAGAAATAAACACTTTTCCATAAACAAGCTCTAAATCATGTTTGATGCACTCTGGAAGTTAATTTTTTTCAGTACTGTTTAATCAGGATGTTAGGAACACTGTGGACAGTTTTCAGCAAGTTGCAACATTGAAATACAGAAATAAACACTTTTCCAAAAACAAGCTCCAAATCATGTTGAAATACAGAAATAAACACTTTTCCAAAAACAAGCTCTAAATCATGTTTGATGCACTCTGGAAGTTAATTTTTTTTCAGTACTGTTTAATCAGGATGTTAGGAACACTGTGGACAGTTTTCAGCAAGTTGCAACATTGAAATTCAGAAATAAACACTTTTCCAAAAAACAAGCTCTAAATCATGTTTGATGCACTCTGGAAGTTAATTATTTTTCAGTACTGTTTAATCAGGATGTTAGGAACACTGTGGACAGTTTTCAGCAAGTTGCAACATTGAAATACAGAAATAAACACTTTTCCAAAAACAAGCTCCAAATCATGTTGAAATACAGAAATTGACACTTTTCCATAAACAAGCTCTAAATCATGTTTGATGCACTCTGGAAGTTAATTTTTTTTCAGTACTGTTTAATCAGGATGTTAGGAACACTGTGGACAGTTTTCAGCAAGTTGCAACATTGAAATTCAGAAATAAACACTTTTCCAAAAAACAAGCTCTAAATCATGTTTGATGCACTCTGGAAGTTAATTATTTTTCAGTACTGTTTAATCAGGATGTTAGGAACACTGTGGACAGTTTTCAGCAAGTTGCAACATTGAAATACAGAAATAAACACTTTTCCAAAAACAAGCTCTAAATCATGTTGAAATACAGAAATTGACACTTTTCCATAAACAAGCTCTAAATCATGTTTGATGCACTCTGGAAGTTAATTTTTTTCAGTACTGTTTAATCAGGATGTTAGGAACACTGTGGACAGTTTTCAGCAAGTTGCAACATTGAAATACAGAAATAAACACTTTTCCAAAAACAAGCTCCAAATCATGTTGAAATACAGAAATTAACACTTTTCCAAAAACAAGCTGTAAATCATGTTGAAATACAGAAATTAACACTTTTACAAAAACAAGCTCCAAATCATGTTGAAATACAGAAATTGACACTTTTCCATAAACAAGCTCTAAATCATGTTTGATGCACTCTGGAAGTTAATTTTTTTCAGTACTGTTTAATCAGGATGTTAGGAACACTGTGGACAGTTTTCAGCAAGTTGCAACATTGAAATACAGAAATAAACACTTTTCCAAAAACAAGCTCCAAATCATGTTGAAATACAGAAATAAACACTTTTCCAAAAACAAGCTCTAAATCATGTTTGATGCACTCTGGAAGTTAATTTTTTTTCAGTACTGTTTAATCAGGATGTTAGGAACACTGTGGACAGTTTTCAGCAAGTTGCAACATTGAAATTCAGAAATAAACACTTTTCCAAAAAACAAGCTCTAAATCATGTTTGATGCACTCTGGAAGTTAATTATTTTTCAGTACTGTTTAATCAGGATGTTAGGAACACTGTGGACAGTTTTCAGCAAGTTGCAACATTGAAATACAGAAATAAACACTTTTCCAAAAACAAGCTCCAAATCATGTTGAAATACAGAAATTGACACTTTTCCATAAACAAGCTCTAAATCATGTTTGATGCACTCTGGAAGTTAATTTTTTTTCAGTACTGTTTAATCAGGATGTTAGGAACACTGTGGACAGTTTTCAGCAAGTTGCAACATTGAAATACAGAAATAAACACTTTTCCAAAAACAAGCTCCAAATCATGTTGAAATACAGAAATTGACACTTTTCCATAAACAAGCTCTAAATCATGTTTGATGCACTCTGGAAGTTAATTTTATTTCAGTACTGTTTAATCAGGATGTTAGGAACACTGTGGACAGTTTTCAGCAAGTTGCAACATTGAAATTCAGAAATGAACACTTTTCCAAAAAACAAGCTCTAAATCATGTTTGATGCACTCTGGAAGTTAATTATTTTTCAGTACTGTTTAATCAGGATGTTAGGAACACTGTGGACAGTTTTCAGCAAGTTGCAACATTGAAATACAGAAATAAACACTTTTCCAAAAACAAGCTCTAAATCATGTTGAAATACAGAAATAAACACTTTTCCAAAAACAAGCTCTAAATCATGTTGAAATACAGAAATTGACACTTTTCCATAAACAAGCTCTAAATCATGTTTGATGCACTCTGGAAGTTATTTTTTTTTTCAGTACTGTTTAATCAGGATGTTAGGAACACTGTGGACAGTTTTCAGCAAGTTGCAACATTGAAATACAGAAATAAACACTTTTCCAAAAACAAGCTCCAAATCATGTTGAAATACAGAAATTAACACTTTTCCAAAAACAAGCTCTAAATCATGTTGAAATACAGAAATTAACACTTTTCCAAAAACAAGCTCCAAATCATGTTGAAATACAGAAATTGACACTTTTCCATAAACAAGCTCTAAATCATGTTTGATGCACTCTGGAAGTTAATTTTTTTTCAGTACTGTTTAATCAGGATGTTAGGAACACTGTGGACAGTTTTCAGCAAGTTGCAACATTGAAATACAGAAATAAACACTTTTCCAAAAACAAGCTCCAAATCATGTTGAAATACAGAAATTAACACTTTTCCAAAAACAAGCTCTAAATCATGTTGAAATACAGAAATTAACACTTTTCCAAAAACAAGCTCCAAATCATGTTGAAATACAGAAATTGACACTTTTCCATAAACAAGCTCTAAATCATGTTTGATGCACTCTGGAAGTTAATTTTTTTTCAGTACTGTTTAATCAGGATGTTAGGAACACTGTGGACAGTTTTCAGCAAGTTGCAACATTGAAATACAGAAATAAACACTTTTCCAAAAACAAGCTCTAAATCATGTTGAAATACAGAAATTAACACTTTTCCAAAAACAAGCTCTAATTCATGTTGAAATACAGAAATTAACACTTTTCCAAAAACAAGCTCCAAATCATGTTGAAATACAGAAATTGACACTTTTCCATAAACAAGCTCTAAATCATGTTTGATGCACTCTGGAAGTTAATTTTTTTTCAGTACTGTTTAATCAGGATGTTAGGAACACTGTGGACAGTTTTCAGCAAGTTGCAACATTGAAATACAGAAATAAACACTTTTCCAAAAACAAGCTCTAAATCATGTTGAAAAACAGAAATAAGCACTTTTCAAAAACAAGCTTTAAATCATGTTGAAATACAGAAATTGACACTTTTCCAAAAACAAGCTCCAAATCATGTTGAAATACAGAAATAAACACTTTTCCATAAACAAGCTCTAATTCATGTTTGATGCACTCTGGAAGTTAATTTTTTTTCAGTACTGTTTAATCAGGATGTTAGGAACACTGTGGACAGTTTTCAGCAAGTTGCAACATTGAAATACAGAAATAAACACTTTTCCAAAAACAAGCTCTAAATCATGTTGAAATACAGAAATTAACACTTTTCCAAAAACAAGCTCTAATTCATGTTGAAATACAGAAATTAACACTTTTCCAAAAACAAGCTCCAAATCATGTTGAAATACAGAAATTGACACTTTTCCATAAACAAGCTCTAAATCATGTTTGATGCACTCTGGAAGTTAATTTTTTTTCAGTACTGTTTAATCAGGATGTTAGGAACACTGTGGACAGTTTTCAGCAAGTTGCAACATTGAAATACAGAAATAAACACTTTTCCAAAAACAAGCTCTAAATCATGTTGAAAAACAGAAATAAGCACTTTTCAAAAACAAGCTTTAAATCATGTTGAAATACAGAAATAAGCACTTTTCAAAAACAAGCTCCAAATCATGTTGAAATACAGAAATAAACACTTTTCCATAAACAAGCTCTAAATCATGTTTGATGCACTCTGGAAGTTAATTTTTTTTCAGTACTGTTTAATCAGGATGTTAGGAACACTGTGGACAGTTTTCAGCAAGTTGCAACATTGAAATACAGAAATAAACACTTTTCCAAAAACAAGCTCCAAATCATGTTGAAATACAGAAATAAACACTTTTCCAAAAACAAGCTCTAAATCATGTTTGATGCACTCTGGAAGTTAATTTTTTTCAGTACTGTTTAATCAGGATGTTAGGAACACTGTGGACAGTTTTCAGCAAGTTGCAACATTGAAATTCAGAAATAAACACTTTTCCAAAAAACAAGCTCTAAATCATGTTTGATGCACTCTGGAAGTTAATTATTTTTCAGTACTGTTTAATCAGGATGTTAGGAACACTGTGGACAGTTTTCAGCAAGTTGCAACATTGAAATACAGAAATAAACACTTTTCCAAAAACAAGCTCCAAATCATGTTGAAATACAGAAATTGACACTTTTCCATAAACAAGCTCTAAATCATGTTTGATGCACTCTGGAAGTTAATTTTTTTTCAGTACTGTTTAATCAGGATGTTAGGAACACTGTGGACAGTTTTCAGCAAGTTGCAACATTGAAATACAGAAATAAACACTTTTCCAAAAACAAGCTCCAAATCATGTTGAAATACAGAAATAAACACTTTTCCATAAACAAGCTCTAAATCATGTTTGATGCACTCTGGAAGTTAATTTTATTTCAGTACTGTTTAATCAGGATGTTAGGAACACTGTGGACAGTTTTCAGCAAGTTGCAACATTGAAATTCAGAAATAAACACTTTTCCAAAAAACAAGCTCTAAATCATGTTTGATGCACTCTGGAAGTTAATTATTTTTCAGTACTGTTTAATCAGGATGTTAGGAACACTGTGGACAGTTTTCAGCAAGTTGCAACATTGAAATACAGAAATAAACACTTTTCCAAAAACAAGCTCTAAATCATGTTGAAATACAGAAATAAACACTTTTCCAAAAACAAGCTCTAAATCATGTTGAAATACAGAAATTGACACTTTTCCATAAACAAGCTCTAAATCATGTTTGATGCACTCTGGAAGTTATTTTTTTTTCAGTACTGTTTAATCAGGATGTTAGGAACACTGTGGACAGTTTTCAGCAAGTTGCAACATTGAAATACAGAAATAAACACTTTTCCAAAAACAAGCTCCAAATCATGTTGAAATACAGAAATTGACACTTTTCCATAAACAAGCTCTAAATCATGTTTGATGCACTCTGGAAGTTAATTTTTTTTCAGTACTGTTTAATCAGGATGTTAGGAACACTGTGGACAGTTTTCAGCAAGTTGCAACATTGAAATACAGAAATAAACACTTTTCCAAAAACAAGCTCCAAATCATGTTGAAATACAGAAATAAACACTTTTCCATAAACAAGCTCTAAATCATGTTTGATGCACTCTGGAAGTTAATTTTATTTCAGTACTGTTTAATCAGGATGTTAGGAACACTGTGGACAGTTTTCAGCAAGTTGCAACATTGAAATACAGAAATAAACACTTTTCCAAAAAACAAGCTCTAAATCATGTTTGATGCACTCTGGAAGTTAATTATTTTTCAGTACTGTTTAATCAGGATGTTAGGAACACTGTGGACAGTTTTCAGCAAGTTGCAACATTGAAATACAGAAATAAACACTTTTCCAAAAACAAGCTCTAAATCATGTTGAAATACAGAAATAAACACTTTTCCAAAAACAAGCTCTAAATCATGTTGAAATACAGAAATTGACACTTTTCCATAAACAAGCTCTAAATCATGTTTGATGCACTCTGGAAGTTAATTTTTTTTCAGTACTGTTTAATCAGGATGTTAGGAACACTGTGGACAGTTTTCAGCAAGTTGCAACATTGAAATACAGAAATAAACACTTTTCCAAAAACAAGCTCCAAATCATGTTGAAATACAGAAATTAACACTTTTCCAAAAACAAGCTCTAAATCATGTTGAAATACAGAAATTAACACTTTTCCAAAAACAAGCTCCAAATCATGTTGAAATACAGAAATTGACACTTTTCCATAAACAAGCTCTAAATCATGTTTGATGCACTCTGGAAGTTAATTTTTTTTCAGTACTGTTTAATCAGGATGTTAGGAACACTGTGGACAGTTTTCAGCAAGTTGCAACATTGAAATACAGAAATAAACACTTTTCCAAAAACAAGCTCCAAATCATGTTGAAATACAGAAATTAACACTTTTCCAAAAACAAGCTCTAAATCATGTTGAAATACAGAAATTAACACTTTTCCAAAAACAAGCTCCAAATCATGTTGAAATACAGAAATTGACACTTTTCCATAAACAAGCTCTAAATCATGTTTGATGCACTCTGGAAGTTAATTTTTTTTCAGTACTGTTTAATCAGGATGTTAGGAACACTGTGGACAGTTTTCAGCAAGTTGCAACATTGAAATACAGAAATAAACACTTTTCCAAAAACAAGCTCTAAATCATGTTGAAATACAGAAATTAACACTTTTCCAAAAACAAGCTCTAAATCATGTTGAAATACAGAAATTAACACTTTTCCAAAAACAAGCTCCAAATCATGTTGAAATACAGAAATTGACACTTTTCCATAAACAAGCTCTAAATCATGTTTGATGCACTCTGGAAGTTAATTTTTTTTCAGTACTGTTTAATCAGGATGTTAGGAACACTGTGGACAGTTTTCAGCAAGTTGCAACATTGAAATACAGAAATAAACACTTTTCCAAAAACAAGCTCTAAATCATGTTGAAATACAGAAATAAGCACTTTTCAAAAACAAGCTTAAATCATGTTGAAATACAGAAATTGACACTTTTCCAAAAACAAGCTCCAAATCATGTTGAAATACAGAAATAAACACTTTTCCATAAACAAGCTCTAAATCATGTTTGATGCACTCTGGAAGTTAATTTTTTTTCAGTACTGTTTAATCAGGATGTTAGGAACACTGTGGACAGTTTTCAGCAAGTTGCAACATTGAAATACAGAAATAAACACTTTTACAAAAACAGGCTCTAAATCATGTTGAAATACAGAAATTAACACTTTTCCAAAAACAAGCTCTAATTCATGTTGAAATACAGAAATTAACACTTTTCCAAAAACAAGCTCCAAATCATGTTGAAATACAGAAATTGACACATTTCCATAAACAAGCTCTAAATCATGTTTGATGCACTCTGGAAGTTAATTTTTTTTCAGTACTGTTTAATCAGGATGTTAGGAACACTGTGGACAGTTTTCAGCAAGTTGCAACATTGAAATACAGAAATAAACACTTTTCCAAAAACAAGCTCTAAATCATGTTGAAAAACAGAAATAAGCACTTTTCAAAAACAAGCTTTAAATCATGTTGAAATACAGAAATAAGCACTTTTCAAAAACAAGCTCCAAATCATGTTGAAATACAGAAATAAACACTTTTCCATAAACAAGCTCTAAATCATGTTTGATGCACTCTGGAAGTTAATTTTTTTTCAGTACTGTTTAATCAGGATGTTAGGAACACTGTGGACAGTTTTCAGCAAGTTGCAACATTGAAATACAGAAATAAACACTTTTCCAAAAACAAGCTCTAAATCATGTTGAAATAGAGAAATAAACACTTTTCCAAAAACAAGCTCTAAATCATGTTGAAATACAGAAATAAACACTTTTCCATAAACAAGCTCTAAATCATGTTTGATGCACTCTGGAAGTTAATTTTTTTTCAGTACTGTTTAATCAGGATGTTAGGAACACTGTGGACAGTTTTCAGCAAGTTGCAACATTGAAATACAGAAATTGACACTTTTCCAAAAACAAGCTCCAAATCATGTTGAAATACAGAAATAAACACTTTTCCAAAAACAAGCTCTAAATCATGTTTGATGCACTCTGGAAGTTAATTTTTTTTCAGTACTGTTTAATCAGGATGTTAGGAACACTGTGGACAGTTTTCAGCAAGTTGCAACATTGAAATACAGAAATAAACACTTTTCCAAAAACAAGCTCTAAATCATGTTGAAATACAGAAATAAGCACTTTTCAAAAACAAGCTTCAAATCATGTTGAAATACAGAAATTGACACTTTTCCAAAAACAAGCTCCAAATCATGTTGAAATACAGAAATAAACACTTTTCCATAAACAAGCTCTAAATCATGTTTGATGCACTCTGGAAGTTAATTTTTTTTCAGGACTGTTTAATCAGGATGTTAGGAACACTGTGGACAGTTTTCAGCAAGTTGCAACATTGAAATACAGAAATAAACACTTTTCCAAAAACAAGCTCTAAATCATGTTGAAATACAGAAATTAACACTTTTCCAAAAACAAGCTCTAATTCATGTTGAAATACAGAAATTAACACTTTTCCAAAAACAAGCTCCAAATCATGTTGAAATACAGAAATTGACACTTTTCCATAAACAAGCTCTAAATCATGTTTGATGCACTCTGGAAGTTAATTTTTTTTCAGTACTGTTTAATCAGGATGTTAGGAACACTGTGGACAGTTTTCAGCAAGTTGCAACATTGAAATACAGAAATAAACACTTTTCCAAAAACAAGCTCTAAATCATGTTGAAATAGAGAAATAAACACTTTTCCAAAAACAAGCTCTAAATCATGTTGAAATACAGAAATAAACACTTTTCCATAAACAAGCTCTAAATCATGTTTGATGCACTCTGGAAGTTAATTTTTTTTCAGTACTGTTTAATCAGGATGTTAGGAACACTGTGGACAGTTTTCAGCAAGTTGCAACATTGAAATACAGAAATAAACACTTTTCCAAAAACAAGCTCTAAATCATGTTGAAATACAGAAATAAGCACTTTTCAAAAACAAGCTTCAAATCATGTTGAAATACAGAAATTGACACTTTTCCAAAAACAAGCTCCAAATCATGTTGAAATACAGAAATAAACACTTTTCCATAAACAAGCTCTAAATCATGTTTGATGCACTCTGGAAGTTAATTTTTTTTCAGTACTGTTTAATCAGGATGTTAGGAACACTGTGGACAGTTTTCAGCAAGTTGCAACATTGAAATACAGAAATAAACACTTTTCCAAAAACAAGCTCCAAATCATGTTGAAATACAGAAATTGACACTTTTCCATAAACAAGCTCTAAATCATGTTTGATGCACTCTGGAAGTTAATTTTTTTCAGTACTGTTTAATCAGGATGTTAGGAACACTGTGGACAGTTTTCAGCAAGTTGCAACATTGAAATACAGAAATAAACACTTTTCCAAAAACAAGCTCCAAATCATGTTGAAATACAGAAATAAACACTTTTCCATAAACAAGCTCTAAATCATGTTTGATGCACTCTGGAAGTTAATTTTATTTCAGTACTGTTTAATCAGGATGTTAGGAACACTGTGGAAAGTTTTCAGCAAGTTGCAACATTGAAATTCAGAAATAAACACTTTTCCAAAAAACAAGCTCTAAATCATGTTTGATGCACTCTGGAAGTTAATTATTTTTCAGTACTGTTTAATCAGGATGTTAGGAACACTGTGGACAGTTTTCAGCAAGTTGCAACATTGAAATACAGAAATAAACACTTTTCCAAAAACAAGCTCTAAATCATGTTGAAATACAGAAATAAACACTTTTCCAAAAACAAGCTCTAAATCATGTTGAAATACAGAAATTGACACTTTTCCATAAACAAGCTCTAAATCATGTTTGATGCACTCTGGAAGTTATTTTTTTTTCAGTACTGTTTAATCAGGATGTTAGGAACACTGTGGACAGTTTTCAGCAAGTTGCAACATTGAAATACAGAAATAAACACTTTTCCAAAAACAAGCTCCAAATCATGTTGAAATACAGAAATTAACACTTTTCCAAAAACAAGCTCTAAATCATGTTGAAATACAGAAATTAACACTTTTCCAAAAACAAGCTCCAAATCATGTTGAAATACAGAAATTGACACTTTTCCATAAACAAGCTCTAAATCATGTTTGATGCACTCTGGAAGTTAATTTTTTTTCAGTACTGTTTAATCAGGATGTTAGGAACACTGTGGACAGTTTTCAGCAAGTTGCAACATTGAAATACAGAAATAAACACTTTTCCAAAAACAAGCTCCAAATCATGTTGAAATACAGAAATTAACACTTTTCCAAAAACAAGCTCTAAATCATGTTGAAATACAGAAATTAACACTTTTCCAAAAACAAGCTCCAAATCATGTTGAAATACAGAAATTGACACTTTTCCATAAACAAGCTCTAAATCATGTTTGATGCACTCTGGAAGTTAATTTTTTTTCAGTACTGTTTAATCAGGATGTTAGGAACACTGTGGACAGTTTTCAGCAAGTTGCAACATTGAAATACAGAAATAAACACTTTTCCAAAAACAAGCTCTAAATCATGTTGAAAAACAGAAATAAGCACTTTTCAAAAACAAGCTTTAAATCATGTTGAAATACAGAAATTAACACTTTTCCAAAAACAAGCTCCAAATCATGTTGAAATACAGAAATAAACACTTTTCCATAAACAAGCTCTAAATCATGTTTGATGCACTCTGGAAGTTAATTTTTTTTCAGTACTGTTTAATCAGGATGTTAGGAACACTGTGGACAGTTTTCAGCAAGTTGCAACATTGAAATACAGAAATAAACACTTTTCCAAAAACAAGCTCCAAATCATGTTGAAATACAGAAATAAACACTTTTCCATAAACAAGCTCTAAATCATGTTTGATGCACTCTGGAAGTTAATTTTTTTCAGTACTGTTTAATCAGGATGTTAGGAACACTGTGGACAGTTTTCAGCAAGTTGCAACATTGAAATACAGAAATAAACACTTTTCCAAAAACAAGCTCCAAATCATGTTGAAATACAGAAATTAACACTTTTCCAAAAACAAGCTCTAAATCATGTTGAAATACAGAAATTAACACTTTTCCAAAAACAAGCTCCAAATCATGTTGAAATACAGAAATTGACACTTTTCCATAAACAAGCTCTAAATCATGTTTGATGCACTCTGGAAGTTAATTTTTTTTCAGTACTGTTTAATCAGGATGTTAGGAACACTGTGGACAGTTTTCAGCAAGTTGCAACATTGAAATACAGAAATAAACACTTTTCCAAAAACAAGCTCCAAATCATGTTGAAATACAGAAATTAACACTTTTCCAAAAACAAGCTCTAAATCATGTTGAAATACAGAAATTAACACTTTTCCAAAAACAAGCTCCAAATCATGTTGAAATACAGAAATTGACACTTTTCCATAAACAAGCTCTAAATCATGTTTGATGCACTCTGGAAGTTAATTTTTTTTCAGTACTGTTTAATCAGGATGTTAGGAACACTGTGGACAGTTTTCAGCAAGTTGCAACATTGAAATACAGAAATAAACACTTTTCCAAAAACAAGCTCTAAATCATGTTGAAATACAGAAATTAACACTTTTCCAAAAACAAGCTCTAATTCATGTTGAAATACAGAAATTAACACTTTTCCAAAAACAAGCTCCAAATCATGTTGAAATACAGAAATTGACACTTTTCCATAAACAAGCTCTAAATCATGTTTGATGCACTCTGGAAGTTAATTTTTTTTCAGTACTGTTTAATCAGGATGTTAGGAACACTGTGGACAGTTTTCAGCAAGTTGCAACATTGAAATACAGAAATAAACACTTTTCCAAAAACAAGCTCTAAATCATGTTGAAAAACAGAAATAAGCACTTTTCAAAAACAAGCTTTAAATCATGTTGAAATACAGAAATTGACACTTTTCCAAAAACAAGCTCCAAATCATGTTGAAATACAGAAATAAACACTTTTCCATAAACAAGCTCTAAATCATGTTTGATGCACTCTGGAAGTTAATTTTTTTTCAGTACTGTTTAATCAGGATGTTAGGAACACTGTGGACAGTTTTCAGCAAGTTGCAACATTGAAATACAGAAATAAACACTTTTACAAAAACAGGCTCTAAATCATGTTGAAATACAGAAATTAACACTTTTCCAAAAACAAGCTCTAATTCATGTTGAAATACAGAAATTAACACTTTTCCAAAAACAAGCTCCAAATCATGTTGAAATACAGAAATTGACACATTTCCATAAACAAGCTCTAAATCATGTTTGATGCACTCTGGAAGTTAATTTTTTTTCAGTACTGTTTAATCAGGATGTTAGGAACACTGTGGACAGTTTTCAGCAAGTTGCAACATTGAAATACAGAAATAAACACTTTTCCAAAAACAAGCTCTAAATCATGTTGAAAAACAGAAATAAGCACTTTTCAAAAACAAGCTTTAAATCATGTTGAAATACAGAAATAAGCACTTTTCAAAAACAAGCTCCAAATCATGTTGAAATACAGAAATAAACACTTTTCCATAAACAAGCTCTAAATCATGTTTGATGCACTCTGGAAGTTAATTTTTTTTCAGTACTGTTTAATCAGGATGTTAGGAACACTGTGGACAGTTTTCAGCAAGTTGCAACATTGAAATACAGAAATAAACACTTTTCCAAAAACAAGCTCCAAATCATGTTGAAATACAGAAATAAACACTTTTCCAAAAACAAGCTCTAAATCATGTTTGATGCACTCTGGAAGTTAATTTTTTTTCAGTACTGTTTAATCAGGATGTTAGGAACACTGTGGACAGTTTTCAGCAAGTTGCAACATTGAAATTCAGAAATAAACACTTTTCCAAAAAACAAGCTCTAAATCATGTTTGATGCACTCTGGAAGTTAATTTTTTTTCAGTACTGTTTAATCAGGATGTTAGGAACACTGTGGACAGTTTTCAGCAAGTTGCAACATTGAAATACAGAAATAAACACTTTTCCAAAAACAAGCTCCAAATCATGTTGAAATACAGAAATTAACACTTTTCCATAAACAAGCTCTAAATCATGTTTGATGCACTCTGGAAGTTAATTTTTTTCAGTACTGTTTAATCAGGATGTTAGGAACACTGTGGACAGTTTTCAGCAAGTTGCAACATTGAAATACAGAAATAAACACTTTTCCAAAAACAAGCTCCAAATCATGTTGAAATACAGAAATAAACACTTTTCCATAAACAAGCTCTAAATCATGTTTGATGCACTCTGGAAGTTAATTTTATTTCAGTACTGTTTATTCAGGATGTTAGGAACACTGTGGACAGTTTTCAGCAAGTTGCAACATTGAAATTCAGAAATAAACACTTTTCCAAAAAACAAGCTCTAAATCATGTTTGATGCACTCTGGAAGTTAATTATTTTTCAGTACTGTTTAATCAGGATGTTAGGAACACTGTGGACAGTTTTCAGCAAGTTGCAACATTGAAATACAGAAATAAACACTTTTCCAAAAACAAGCTCTAAATCATGTTGAAATACAGAAATAAACACTTTTCCAAAAACAAGCTCTAAATCATGTTGAAATACAGAAATTGACACTTTTCCATAAACAAGCTCTAAATCATGTTTGATGCACTCTGGAAGTTAATTTTTTTTCAGTACTGTTTAATCAGGATGTTAGGAACACTGTGGACAGTTTTCAGCAAGTTGCAACATTGAAATACAGAAATAAACACTTTTCCAAAAACAAGCTCCAAATCATGTTGAAATACAGAAATTAACACTTTTCCAAAAACAAGCTCTAAATCATGTTGAAATACAGAAATTAACACTTTTCCAAAAACAAGCTCCAAATCATGTTGAAATACAGAAATTGACACTTTTCCATAAACAAGCTCTAAATCATGTTTGATGCACTCTGGAAGTTAATTTTTTTTCAGTACTGTTTAATCAGGATGTTAGGAACACTGTGGACAGTTTTCAGCAAGTTGCAACATTGAAATACAGAAATAAACACTTTTCCAAAAACAAGCTCCAAATCATGTTGAAATACAGAAATTAACACTTTTCCAAAAACAAGCTCTAAATCATGTTGAAATACAGAAATTAACACTTTTCCAAAAACAAGCTCCAAATCATGTTGAAATACAGAAATTGACACTTTTCCATAAACAAGCTCTAAATCATGTTTGATGCACTCTGGAAGTTAATTTTTTTTCCAGTACTGTTTAATCAGGATGTTAGGAACACTGTGGACAGTTTTCAGCAAGTTGCAACATTGAAATACAGAAATAAACACTTTTCCAAAAACAAGCTCTAAATCATGTTGAAATACAGAAATTAACACTTTTCCAAAAACAAGCTCTAATTCATGTTGAAATACAGAAATTAACACTTTTCCAAAAACAAGCTCCAAATCATGTTGAAATACAGAAATTGACACTTTTCCATAAACAAGCTCTAAATCATGTTTGATGCACTCTGGAAGTTAATTTTTTTTCAGTACTGTTTAATCAGGATGTTAGGAACACTGTGGACAGTTTTCAGCAAGTTGCAACATTGAAATACAGAAATAAACACTTTTCCAAAAACAAGCTCCAAATCATGTTGAAATACAGGAATAAGCACTTTTCAAAAACAAGCTTCAAATCATGTTGAAATACAGAAATTGACACTTTTCCAAAAACAAGCTCCAAATCATGTTGAAATACAGAAATAAACACTTTTCCATAAACAAGCTCTAAATCATGTTTGATGCACTCTGGAAGTTAATTTTTTTTCAGTACTGTTTAATCAGGATGTTAGGAACACTGTGGACAGTTTTCAGCAAGTTGCAACATTGAAATACAGAAATAAACACTTTTACAAAAACAGGCTCTAAATCATGTTGAAATACAGAAATTAACACTTTTCCAAAAACAAGCTCTAATTCATGTTGAAATACAGAAATTAACACTTTTCCAAAAACAAGCTCCAAATCATGTTGAAATACAGAAATTGACACATTTCCATAAACAAGCTCTAAATCATGTTTGATGCACTCTGGAAGTTAATTTTTTTTCAGTACTGTTTAATCAGGATGTTAGGAACACTGTGGACAGTTTTCAGCAAGTTGCAACATTGAAATACAGAAATAAACACTTTTCCAAAAACAAGCTCTAAATCATGTTGAAAAACAGAAATAAGCACTTTTCAAAAACAAGCTTTAAATCATGTTGAAATACAGAAATAAGCACTTTTCAAAAACAAGCTCCAAATCATGTTGAAATACAGAAATAAACACTTTTCCATAAACAAGCTCTAAATCATGTTTGATGCACTCTGGAAGTTAATTTTTTTTCAGTACTGTTTAATCAGGATGTTAGGAACACTGTGGACAGTTTTCAGCAAGTTGCAACATTGAAATACAGAAATAAACACTTTTCCAAAAACAAGCTCTAAATCATGTTGAAATAGAGAAATAAACACTTTTCCAAAAACAAGCTCTAAATCATGTTGAAATACAGAAATAAACACTTTTCCATAAACAAGCTCTAAATCATGTTTGATGCACTCTGGAAGTTAATTTTTTTCAGTACTGTTTAATCAGGATGTTAGGAACACTGTGGACAGTTTTCAGCAAGTTGCAACATTGAAATACAGAAATTGACACTTTTCCAAAAACAAGCTCCAAATCATGTTGAAATACAGAAATAAACACTTTTCCAAAAACAAGCTCTAAATCATGTTTGATGCACTCTGGAAGTTAATTTTTTTTCAGTACTGTTTAATCAGGATGTTAGGAACACTGTGGACAGTTTTCAGCAAGTTGCAACATTGAAATACAGAAATAAACACTTTTCCAAAAACAAGCTCTAAATCATGTTGAAAAACAGAAATAAGCACTTTTCAAAAACAAGCTTCAAATCATGTTGAAATACAGAAATTGACACTTTTCCAAAAACAAGCTCCAAATCATGTTGAAATACAGAAATAAACACTTTTCCATAAACAAGCTCTAAATCATGTTTGATGCACTCTGGAAGTTAATTTTTTTTCAGGACTGTTTAATCAGGATGTTAGGAACACTGTGGACAGTTTTCAGCAAGTTGCAACATTGAAATACAGAAATAAACACTTTCCAAAAACAAGCTCTAAATCATGTTGAAATACAGAAATTAACACTTTTCCAAAAACAAGCTCTAATTCATGTTGAAATACAGAAATTAACACTTTTCCAAAAACAAGCTCCAAATCATGTTGAAATACAGAAATTGACACTTTTCCAAAAACAAGCTCTAAATCATGTTTGATGCACTCTGGAAGTTAATTTTTTTTCAGTACTGTTTAATCAGGATGTTAGGAACACTGTGGACAGTTTTCAGCAAGTTGCAACATTGAAATACAGAAATAAACACTTTTCCAAAAACAAGCTCTAAATCATGTTGAAATAGAGAAATAAACACTTTTCCAAAAACAAGCTCTAAATCATGTTGAAATACAGAAATAAACACTTTTCCATAAACAAGCTCTAAATCATGTTTGATGCACTCTGGAAGTTAATTTTTTTTCAGTACTGTTTAATCAGGATGTTAGGAACACTGTGGACAGTTTTCAGCAAGTTGCAACATTGAAATACAGAAATAAACACTTTTCCAAAAACAAGCTCCAAATCATGTTGAAAAACAGAAATAAGCACTTTTCAAAAACAAGCTTCAAATCATGTTGAAATACAGAAATTGACACTTTTCCAAAAACAAGCTCCAAATCATGTTGAAATACAGAAATAAACACTTTTCCATAAACAAGCTCTAAATCATGTTTGATGCACTCTGGAAGTTAATTTTTTTTCAGTACTGTTTAATCAGGATGTTAGGAACACTGTGGACAGTTTTCAGCAAGTTGCAACATTGAAATACAGAAATAAACACTTTTCCAAAAACAAGCTCCAAATCATGTTGAAATACAGAAATTGACACTTTTCCATAAACAAGCTCTAAATCATGTTTGATGCACTCTGGAAGTTAATTTTTTTCAGTACTGTTTAATCAGGATGTTAGGAACACTGTGGACAGTTTTCAGCAAGTTGCAACATTGAAATACAGAAATAAACACTTTTCCAAAAACAAGCTCCAAATCATGTTGAAATACAGAAATAAACACTTTTCCATAAACAAGCTCTAAATCATGTTTGATGCACTCTGGAAGTTAATTTTATTTCAGTACTGTTTAATCAGGATGTTAGGAACACTGTGGAAAGTTTTCAGCAAGTTGCAACATTGAAATTCAGAAATAAACACTTTTCCAAAAAACAAGCTCTAAATCATGTTTGATGCACTCTGGAAGTTAATTATTTTTCAGTACTGTTTAATCAGGATGTTAGGAACACTGTGGACAGTTTTCAGCAAGTTGCAACATTGAAATACAGAAATAAACACTTTTCCAAAAACAAGCTCTAAATCATGTTGAAATACAGAAATAAACACTTTTCCAAAAACAAGCTCTAAATCATGTTGAAATACAGAAATTGACACTTTTCCATAAACAAGCTCTAAATCATGTTTGATGCACTCTGGAAGTTAATTTTTTTTTCAGTACTGTTTAATCAGGATGTTAGGAACACTGTGGACAGTTTTCAGCAAGTTGCAACATTGAAATACAGAAATAAACACTTTTCCAAAAACAAGCTCCAAATCATGTTGAAATACAGAAATTAACACTTTTCCAAAAACAAGCTCTAAATCATGTTGAAATACAGAAATTAACACTTTTCCAAAAACAAGCTCCAAATCATGTTGAAATACAGAAATTGACACTTTTCCATAAACAAGCTCTAAATCATGTTTGATGCACTCTGGAAGTTAATTTTTTTTCAGTACTGTTTAATCAGGATGTTAGGAACACTGTGGACAGTTTTCAGCAAGTTGCAACATTGAAATACAGAAATAAACACTTTTCCAAAAACAAGCTCCAAATCATGTTGAAATACAGAAATTAACACTTTTCCAAAAACAAGCTCTAAATCATGTTGAAATACAGAAATTAACACTTTTCCAAAAACAAGCTCCAAATCATGTTGAAATACAGAAATTGACACTTTTCCATAAACAAGCTCTAAATCATGTTTGATGCACTCTGGAAGTTAATTTTTTTTCAGTACTGTTTAATCAGGATGTTAGGAACACTGTGGACAGTTTTCAGCAAGTTGCAACATTGAAATACAGAAATAAACACTTTTCCAAAAACAAGCTCTAAATCATGTTGAAAAACAGAAATAAGCACTTTTCAAAAACAAGCTTTAAATCATGTTGAAATACAGAAATTGACACTTTTCCAAAAACAAGCTCCAAATCATGTTGAAATACAGAAATAAACACTTTTCCATAAACAAGCTCTAAATCATGTTTGATGCACTCTGGAAGTTAATTTTTTTTCAGTACTGTTTAATCAGGATGTTAGGAACACTGTGGACAGTTTTCAGCAAGTTGCAACATTGAAATACAGAAATAAACACTTTTCCAAAAACAAGCTCTAAATCATGTTGAAATACAGAAATAAACACTTTTCCAAAAACAAGCTCCAAATCATGTTGAAATACAGAAATTAACACTTTTCCAAAAACAAGCTCTAAATCATGTTGAAATACAGAAATAAACACTTTTCCAAAAACAAGCTCCAAATCATGTTGAAATACAGAAATTAACACTTTTCCAAAAACAAGCTGTAAATCATGTTGAAATACAGAAATTAACACTTTTCCAAAAACAAGCTCCAAATCATGTTGAAATACAGAAATTGACACTTTTCCATAAACAAGCTCTAAATCATGTTTGATGCACTCTGGAAGTTAATTTTTTTTCAGTACTGTTTAATCAGGATGTTAGGAACACTGTGGACAGTTTTCAGCAAGTTGCAACATTGAAATACAGAAATAAACACTTTTCCAAAAACAAGCTCCAAATCATGTTGAAATACAGAAATTAACACTTTTCCAAAAACAAGCTGTAAATCATGTTGAAATACAGAAATTAACACTTTTCCAAAAACAAGCTCCAAATCATGTTGAAATACAGAAATTGACACTTTTCCATAAACAAGCTCTAAATCATGTTTGATGCACTCTGGAAGTTAATTTTTTTTCAGTACTGTTTAATCAGGATGTTAGGAACACTGTGGACAGTTTTCAGCAAGTTGCAACATTGAAATACAGAAATAAACACTTTTCCAAAAACAAGCTCCAAATCATGTTGAAATACAGAAATAAACACTTTTCCAAAAACAAGCTCTAAATCATGTTTGATGCACTCTGGAAGTTAATTTTTTTTCAGTACTGTTTAATCAGGATGTTAGGAACACTGTGGACAGTTTTCAGCAAGTTGCAACATTGAAATTCAGAAATAAACACTTTTCCAAAAAACAAGCTCTAAATCATGTTTGATGCACTCTGGAAGTTAATTATTTTTCAGTACTGTTTAATCAGGATGTTAGGAACACTGTGGACAGTTTTCAGCAAGTTGCAACATTGAAATACAGAAATAAACACTTTTCCAAAAACAAGCTTCAAATCATGTTGAAATACAGAAATTGACATTTTTCCAAAAACAAGCTCCAAATCATGTTGAAATACAGAAATAAACACTTTTCCATAAACAAGCTCTAAATCATGTTTGATGCACTCTGGAAGTTAATTTTTTTTCAGTACTGTTTAATCAGGATGTTAGGAACACTGTGGACAGTTTTCAGCAAGTTGCAACATTGAAATACAGAAATAAACACTTTTACAAAAACAGGCTCTAAATCATGTTGAAATACAGAAATTAACACTTTTCCAAAAACAAGCTCTAATTCATGTTGAAATACAGAAATTAACACTTTTCCAAAAACAAGCTCCAAATCATGTTGAAATACAGAAATTGACACATTTCCATAAACAAGCTCTAAATCATGTTTGATGCACTCTGGAAGTTAATTTTTTTTCAGTACTGTTTAATCAGGATGTTAGGAACACTGTGGACAGTTTTCAGCAAGTTGCAACATTGAAATACAGAAATAAACACTTTTCCAAAAACAAGCTCTAAATCATGTTGAAAAACAGAAATAAGCACTTTTCAAAAACAAGCTTTAAATCATGTTGAAATACAGAAATAAGCACTTTTCAAAAACAAGCTCCAAATCATGTTGAAATACAGAAATAAACACTTTTCCATAAACAAGCTCTAAATCATGTTTGATGCACTCTGGAAGTTAATTTTTTTTCAGTACTGTTTAATCAGGATGTTAGGAACACTGTGGACAGTTTTCAGCAAGTTGCAACATTGAAATACAGAAATAAACACTTTTCCAAAAACAAGCTCTAAATCATGTTGAAATAGAGAAATAAACACTTTTCCAAAAACAAGCTCTAAATCATGTTGAAATACAGAAATAAACACTTTTCCATAAACAAGCTCTAAATCATGTTTGATGCACTCTGGAAGTTAATTTTTTTTCAGTACTGTTTAATCAGGATGTTAGGAACACTGTGGACAGTTTTCAGCAAGTTGCAACATTGAAATACAGAAATTGACACTTTTCCAAAAACAAGCTCCAAATCATGTTGAAATACAGAAATAAACACTTTTCCAAAAACAAGCTCTAAATCATGTTTGATGCACTCTGGAAGTTAATTTTTTTTCAGTACTGTTTAATCAGGATGTTAGGAACACTGTGGACAGTTTTCAGCAAGTTGCAACATTGAAATACAGAAATAAACACTTTTCCAAAAACAAGCTCTAAATCATGTTGAAAAACAGAAATAAGCACTTTTCAAAAACAAGCTTCAAATCATGTTGAAATACAGAAATTGACACTTTTCCAAAAACAAGCTCCAAATCATGTTGAAATACAGAAATAAACACTTTTCCATAAACAAGCTCTAAATCATGTTTGATGCACTCTGGAAGTTAATTTTTTTTCAGGACTGTTTAATCAGGATGTTAGGAACACTGTGGACAGTTTTCAGCAAGTTGCAACATTGAAATACAGAAATAAACACTTTCCAAAAACAAGCTCTAAATGATGTTGAAATACAAAAAATAACACTTTTCCAAAAACAAGCTCTAATTCATTTTGAAATACAGAAATTGACACTTTTCCAAAAACAAGCTCTAAATCATGTTTGATGCACTCTGGAAGTTAATTTTTTTTCAGTACTGTTTAATCAGGATGTTAGGAACACTGTGGACAGTTTTCAGCAAGTTGCAACATTGAAATACAGAAATAAACACTTTTCCAAAAACAAGCTCTAAATCATGTTGAAATAGAGAAATAAACACTTTTCCAAAAACAAGCTCTAAATCATGTTGAAATACAGAAATAAACACTTTTCCATAAACAAGCTCTAAATCATGTTTGATGCACTCTGGAAGTTAATTTTTTTTCAGTACTGTTTAATCAGGATGTTAGGAACACTGTGGACAGTTTTCAGCAAGTTGCAACATTGAAATACAGAAATAGACACTTTTCCAAAAACAAGCTCCAAATCATGTTGAAATACAGAAATAAACACTTTTCCAAAAACAAGCTCTAAATCATGTTTGATGCACTCTGGAAGTTAATTTTTTTCCAGTACTGTTTAATCAGGATGTTAGGAACACTGTTGACAGTTTTCAGCAAGTTGCAACATTGAAATACAGAAATTGACACTTTTCCAAAAACAAGCTCCAAATCATGTTGAAATACAGAAATAAACACTTTTCCAAAAACAAGCTCTAAATCATGTTTGATGCACTCTGGAAGTTAATTTTTTTTCAGTACTGTTTAATCAGGATGTTAGGAACACTGTGGACAGTTTTCAGCAAGTTGCAACATTGAAATACAGAAATAAACACTTTTCCAAAAACAAGCTCTAAATCATGTTGAAAAACAGAAATAAGCACTTTTCCAAAAACAAGCTTCAAATCATGTTGAAATACAGAAATTGACACTTTTCCAAAAACAAGCTCCAAATCATGTTGAAATACAGAAATAAACACTTTTCCATAAACAAGCTCTAAATCATGTTTGATGCACTCTGGAAGTTAATTTTTTTTCAGTACTGTTTAATCAGGATGTTAGGAACACTGTGGACAGTTTTCAGCAAGTTGCAACATTGAAATACAGAAATAAACACTTTTCCAAAAACAAGCTCTAAATCATGTTGAAATACAGAAATTAACACTTTTCCAAAAACAAGCTCTAAATCGTGTTGAAATACAGAAATTAACACTTTTCCAAAAACAAGCTCCAAATCATGTTGAAATACAGAAATTGACACTTTTCCAAAAACAAGCTCTAAATCATGTTTGATGCACTCTGGAAGTTAATTTTTTTTCAGTACTGTTTAATCAGGATGTTAGGAACACTGTGGACAGTTTTCAGCAAGTTGCAACATTGAAATACAGAAATAAACACTTTTCCAAAAACAAGCTCTAAATCATGTTGAAATAGAGAAATAAACACTTTTCCAAAAACAAGCTCTAAATCATGTTGAAATACAGAAATAAACACTTTTCCATAAACAAGCTCTAAATCATGTTTGATGCACTCTGGAAGTTAATTTTTTTTCAGTACTGTTTAATCAGGATGTTAGGAACACTGTGGACAGTTTTCAGCAAGTTGCAACATTGAAATACAGAAATTGACACTTTTCCAAAAACAAGCTCCAAATCATGTTGAAATACAGAAATAAACACTTTTCCATAAACAAGCTCTAAATCATGTTTGATGCACTCTGGAAGTTAATTTTTTTTCAGGACTGTTTAATCAGGATGTTAGGAACACTGTGGACAGTTTTCAGCAAGTTGCAACATTGAAATACAGAAATAAACACTTTTCCAAAAACAAGCTCTAAATCATGTTGAAATACAGAAAATAACACTTTTCCAAAAACAAGCTCTAAATCATGTTGAAATACAGAAATTGACACTTTTCCAAAAACAAGCTCTAAATCATGTTTGATGCACTCTGGAAGTTAATTTTTTTTCAGTACTGTTTAATCAGGATGTTAGGAACACTGTGGACAGTTTTCAGCAAGTTGCAACATTGAAATACAGAAATAAACACTTTTCCAAAAACAAGCTCTAAATCATGTTGAAATAGAGAAATAAACACTTTTCCAAAAACAAGCTCTAAATCATGTTGAAATACAGAAATAAACACTTTTCCATAAACAAGCTCTAAATCATGTTTGATGCACTCTGGAAGTTAATTTTTTTTCAGTACTGTTTAATCAGGATGTTAGGAACACTGTGGACAGTTTTCAGCAAGTTGCAACATTGAAATACAGAAATAGACACTTTTCCAAAAACAAGCTCCAAATCATGTTGAAATACAGAAATAAACACTTTTCCAAAAACAAGCTCTAAATCATGTTTGATGCACTCTGGAAGTTAATTTTTTTCCAGTACTGTTTAATCAGGATGTTAGGAACACTGTTGACAGTTTTCAGCAAGTTGCAACATTGAAATACAGAAATTGACACTTTTCCAAAAACAAGCTCCAAATCATGTTGAAATACAGAAATAAACACTTTTCCATAAACAAGCTCTAAATCATGTTTGATGCACTCTGGAAGTTAATTTTTTTTCAGTACTGTTTAATCAGGATGTTAGGAACACTGTGGACAGTTTTCAGCAAGTTGCAACATTGAAATACAGAAATAAACACTTTTCCAAAAACAAGCTCTAAATCATGTTGAAAAACAGAAATAAGCACTTTTCAAAAACAAGCTTCAAATCATGTTGAAATACAGAAATTGACACTTTTCCAAAAACAAGCTCCAAATCATGTTGAAATACAGAAATAGACACTTTTCCATAAACAAGCTCTAAATCATGTTTGATGCACTCTGGAAGTTAATTTTTTTTCAGTACTGTTTAATCAGGATGTTAGGAACACTGTGGACAGTTTTCAGCAAGTTGCAACATTGAAATACAGAAATAAACACTTTTCCAAAAACAAGCTCTAAATCATGTTGAAATACAGAAATTAACACTTTTCCAAAAACAAGCTCTAATTCATGTTGAAATACAGAAATTAACACTTTTCCAAAAACAAGCTCCAAATCATGTTGAAATACAGAAATTGACACTTTTCCAAAAACAAGCTCTAAATCATGTTTGATGCACTCTGGAAGTTAATTTTTTTTCAGTACTGTTTAATCAGGATGTTAGGAACACTGTGGACAGTTTTCAGCAAGTTGCAACATTGAAATACAGAAATAAACACTTTTCCAAAAACAAGCTCTAAATCATGTTGAAATAGAGAAATAAACACTTTTCCAAAAACAAGCTCTAAATCATGTTGAAATACAGAAATAAACACTTTTCCATAAACAAGCTCTAAATCATGTTTGATGCACTCTGGAAGTTAATTTTTTTTCAGTACTGTTTAATCAGGATGTTAGGAACACTGTGGACAGTTTTCAGCAAGTTGCAACATTGAAATACAGAAATTGACACTTTTCCAAAAACAAGCTCCAAATCATGTTGAAATACAGAAATAAACACTTTTCCAAAAACAAGCTCTAAATCATGTTTGATGCACTCTGGAAGTTAATTTTTTTTTCAGTACTGTTTAATCAGGATGTTAGGAACACTGTGGACAGTTTTCAGCAAGTTGCAACATTGAAATACAGAAATAAACACTTTTCCAAAAACAAGCTCCAAATCATGTTGAAATACAGAAATTAACACTTTTCCAAAAACAAGCTCTAAATCATGTTGAAATACAGAAATTAACACTTTTCCAAAAACAAGCTCCAAATCATGTTGAAATACAGAAATTGACACTTTTCCATAAACAAGCTCTAAATCATGTTTGATGCACTCTGGAAGTTAATTTTTTTTCAGTACTGTTTAATCAGGATGTTAGGAACACTGTGGACAGTTTTCAGCAAGTTGCAACATTGAAATACAGAAATAAACACTTTTCCAAAAACAAGCTCCAAATCATGTTGAAATACAGAAATTAACACTTTTCCAAAAACAAGCTCTAAATCATGTTGAAATACAGAAATTAACACTTTTCCAAAAACAAGCTCCAAATCATGTTGAAATACAGAAATTGACACTTTTCCATAAACAAGCTCTAAATC
Organism: Salvelinus fontinalis; assembly: GCF_029448725.1. Lineage (NCBI taxonomy): Eukaryota > Metazoa > Chordata > Actinopteri > Salmoniformes > Salmonidae > Salvelinus > Salvelinus fontinalis. The sequence continues at coordinate 169,101 of NW_026600498.1, forward strand.
ATGTTTGATGCACTCTGGAAGTTAATTTTTTTTCAGTACTGTTTAATCAGGATGTTAGGAACACTGTGGACAGTTTTCAGCAAGTTGCAACATTGAAATACAGAAATAAACACTTTTCCAAAAACAAGCTCTAAATCATGTTGAAAAACAGAAATAAGCACTTTTCAAAAACAAGCTTTAAATCATGTTGAAATACAGAAATTGACACTTTTCCAAAAACAAGCTCCAAATCATGTTGAAATACAGAAATAAACACTTTTCCATAAACAAGCTCTAATTCATGTTTGATGCACTCTGGAAGTTAATTTTTTTTCAGTACTGTTTAATCAGGATGTTAGGAACACTGTGGACAGTTTTCAGCAAGTTGCAACATTGAAATACAGAAATAAACACTTTTCCAAAAACAAGCTCTAAATCATGTTGAAATACAGAAATAAACACTTTTCCAAAAACAAGCTCCAAATCATGTTGAAATACAGAAATTAACACTTTTCCAAAAACAAGCTCTAAATCATGTTGAAATACAGAAATAAACACTTTTCCAAAAACAAGCTCCAAATCATGTTGAAATACAGAAATTAACACTTTTCCAAAAACAAGCTGTAAATCATGTTGAAATACAGAAATTAACACTTTTCCAAAAACAAGCTCCAAATCATGTTGAAATACAGAAATTGACACTTTTCCATAAACAAGCTCTAAATCATGTTTGATGCACTCTGGAAGTTAATTTTTTTTCAGTACTGTTTAATCAGGATGTTAGGAACACTGTGGACAGTTTTCAGCAAGTTGCAACATTGAAATACAGAAATAAACACTTTTCCAAAAACAAGCTCCAAATCATGTTGAAATACAGAAATTAACACTTTTCCAAAAACAAGCTGTAAATCATGTTGAAATACAGAAATTAACACTTTTACAAAAACAAGCTCCAAATCATGTTGAAATACAGAAATTGACACTTTTCCATAAACAAGCTCTAAATCATGTTTGATGCTCTCTGGGAGTTAATTTTTTTCAGTACTGTTTAATCAGGATGTTAGGAACACTGTGGACAGTTTTCAGCAAGTTGCAACATTGAAATACAGAAATAAACACTTTTCCAAAAACAAGCTCCAAATCATGTTGAAATACAGAAATAAACACTTTTCCAAAAACAAGCTCTAAATCATGTTTGATGCACTCTGGAAGTTAATTTTTTTTCAGTACTGTTTAATCAGGATGTTAGGAACACTGTGGACAGTTTTCAGCAAGTTGCAACATTGAAATTCAGAAATAAACACTTTTCCAAAAAACAAGCTCTAAATCATGTTTGATGCACTCTGGAAGTTAATTATTTTTCAGTACTGTTTAATCAGGATGTTAGGAACACTGTGGACAGTTTTCAGCAAGTTGCAACATTGAAATACAGAAATAAACACTTTTCCAAAAACAAGCTTCAAATCATGTTGAAATACAGAAATTGACATTTTTCCAAAAACAAGCTCCAAAACATGTTGAAATACAGAAATAAACACTTTTCCATAAACAAGCTCTAAATCATGTTTGATGCACTCTGGAAGTTAATTTTTTTTCAGTACTGTTTAATCAGGATGTTAGGAACACTGTGGACAGTTTTCAGCAAGTTGCAACATTGAAATACAGAAATAAACACTTTTACAAAAACAGGCTCTAAATCATGTTGAAAAACAGAAATTAACACTTTTCCAAAAACAAGCTCTAATTCATGTTGAAATACAGAAATTAACACTTTTCCAAAAACAAGCTCCAAATCATGTTGAAATACAGAAATTGACACATTTCCATAAACAAGCTCTAAATCATGTTTGATGCACTCTGGAAGTTAATTTTTTTTCAGTACTGTTTAATCAGGATGTTAGGAACACTGTGGACAGTTTTCAGCAAGTTGCAACATTGAAATACAGAAATAAACACTTTTCCAAAAACAAGCTCCAAATCATGTTGAAATACAGAAATTAACACTTTTCCAAAAACAAGCTGTAAATCATGTTGAAATACAGAAATTAACACTTTTACAAAAACAAGCTCCAAATCATGTTGAAATACAGAAATTGACACTTTTCCATAAACAAGCTCTAAATCATGTTTGATGCTCTCTGGGAGTTAATTTTTTTCAGTACTGTTTAATCAGGATGTTAGGAACACTGTGGACAGTTTTCAGCAAGTTGCAACATTGAAATACAGAAATAAACACTTTTCCAAAAACAAGCTCCAAATCATGTTGAAATACAGAAATAAACACTTTTCCAAAAACAAGCTCTAAATCATGTTTGATGCACTCTGGAAGTTAATTTTTTTTCAGTACTGTTTAATCAGGATGTTAGGAACACTGTGGACAGTTTTCAGCAAGTTGCAACATTGAAATTCAGAAATAAACACTTTTCCAAAAAACAAGCTCTAAATCATGTTTGATGCACTCTGGAAGTTAATTATTTTTCAGTACTGTTTAATCAGGATGTTAGGAACACTGTGGACAGTTTTCAGCAAGTTGCAACATTGAAATACAGAAATAAACACTTTTCCAAAAACAAGCTTCAAATCATGTTGAAATACAGAAATTGACATTTTTCCAAAAACAAGCTCTAAATCATGTTTGATGCACTCTGGAAGTTATTTTTTTTTCAGTACTGTTTAATCAGGATGTTAGGAACACTGTTGACAGTTTTCAGCAAGTTGCAACATTGAAATACAGAAATTGACACTTTTCCAAAAACAAGCTCCAAATCATGTTGAAATACAGAAATAAACACTTTTCCAAAAACAAGCTCTAAATCATGTTTGATGCACTCTGGAAGTTAATTTTTTTTCAGGACTGTTTAATCAGGATGTTAGGAACACTGTGGACAGTTTTCAGCAAGTTGCAACATTGAAATACAGAAATAAACACTTTCCAAAAACAAGCTCTAAATGATGTTGAAATACAGAAAATAACACTTTTCCAAAAACAAGCTCTAATTCATTTTGAAATACAGAAATTGACACTTTTCCAAAAACAAGCTCTAAATCATGTTTGATGCACTCTGGAAGTTAATTTTTTTTCAGTACTGTTTAATCAGGATGTTAGGAACACTGTGGACAGTTTTCAGCAAGTTGCAACATTGAAATACAGAAATAAACACTTTTCCAAAAACAAGCTCTAAATCATGTTGAAATAGAGAAATAAACACTTTTCCAAAAACAAGCTCTAAATCATGTTTGATGCACTCTGGAAGTTAATTTTTTTTCAGTACTGTTTAATCAGGATGTTAGGAACACTGTGGACAGTTTTCAGCAAGTTGCAACATTGAAATTCAGAAATAAACACTTTTCCAAAAACAAGCTCTAAATCATGTTTGATGCACTCTGGAAGTTAATTATTTTTCAGTACTGTTTAATCAGGATGTTAGGAACACTGTGGACAGTTTTCAGCAAGTTGCAACATTGAAATACAGAAATAAACACTTTTCCAAAAACAAGCTCCAAATCATGTTGAAATACAGAAATTGACACTTTTCCAAAAACAAGCTCTAAATCATGTTTGATGCACTCTGGAAGTTATTTTTTTTTCAGTACTGTTTAATCAGGATGTTAGGAACACTGTTGACAGTTTTCAGCAAGTTGCAACATTGAAATACAGAAATTAACACTTTTCCAAAAACAAGCTCCAAATCATGTTGAAATACAGAAATTGACACTTTTCCAAAAACAAGCTCTAAATCATGTTTGATGCACTCTGGAAGTTAATTTTTTTTCAGTACTGTTTAATCAGGATGTTAGGAACACTGTGGACAGTTTTCAGCAAGTTGCAACATTGAAATACAGAAATTGACACTTTTCCAAAAACAAGCTCCAAATCATGTTGAAATACAGAAATAAACACTTTTCCATAAACAAGCTCTAAATCATGTTTGATGCACTCTGGAAGTTAATTTTTTTTCAGGACTGTTTAATCAGGATGTTAGGAACACTGTGGACAGTTTTCAGCAAGTTGCAACATTGAAATACAGAAATAAACACTTTTCCAAAAACAAGCTCTAAATCATGTTGAAATACAGAAATAAACACTTTTCCAAAAACAAGCTCTAAATCATGTTTGATGCACTCTGGAAGTTAATTTTTTTTCAGTACTGTTTAATCAGGATGTTAGGAACACTGTGGACAGTTTTCAGCAAGTTGCAACATTGAAATTCAGAAATAAACACTTTTCCAAAAAACAAGCTCTAAATCATGTTTGATGCACTCTGGAAGTTAATTATTTTTCAGTACTGTTTAATCAGGATGTTAGGAACACTGTGGACAGTTTTCAGCAAGTTGCAACATTGAAATACAGAAATAAACACTTTTCCAAAAACAAGCTTCAAATCATGTTGAAATACAGAAATTGACACTTTTCCAAAAACAAGCTCTAAATCATGTTTGATGCACTCTGGAAGTTATTTTTTTTTCAGTACTGTTTAATCAGGATGTTAGGAACACTGTGGACAGTTTTCAGCAAGTTGCAACATTGAAATACAGAAATTGACACTTTTCCAAAAACAAGCTCCAAATCATGTTGAAATACAGAAATAAACACTTTTCCATAAACAAGCTCTAAATCATGTTTGATGCACTCTGGAAGTTAATTTTTTTTCAGTACTGTTTAATCAGGATGTTAGGAACACTGTGGACAGTTTTCAGCAAGTTGCAACATTGAAATACAGAAATAAACACTTTTCCAAAAACAAGCTCTAAATGATGTTGAAATACAGAAAATAACACTTTTCCAAAAACAAGCTCTAATTCATTTTGAAATACAGAAATTGACACTTTTCCAAAAACAAGCTCTAAATCATGTTTGATGCACTCTGGAAGTTAATTTTTTTTCAGTACTGTTTAATCAGGATGTTAGGAACACTGTGGACAGTTTTCAGCAAGTTGCAACATTGAAATACAGAAATAAACACTTTTCCAAAAACAAGCTCTAAATCATGTTGAAATAGAGAAATAAACACTTTTCCAAAAACAAGCTCTAAATCATGTTGAAATACAGAAATAAACACTTTTCCATAAACAAGCTCTAAATCATGTTTGATGCACTCTGGAAGTTAATTTTTTTTCAGTACTGTTTAATCAGGATGTTAGGAACACTGTGGACAGTTTTCAGCAAGTTGCAACATTGAAATACAGAAATAGACACTTTTCCAAAAACAAGCTCCAAATCATGTTGAAATACAGAAATAAACACTTTTCCATAAACAAGCTCTAAATCATGTTTGATGCACTCTGGAAGTTAATTTTTTTCCAGTACTGTTTAATCAGGATGTTAGGAACACTGTTGACAGTTTTCAGCAAGTTGCAACATTGAAATACAGAAATTGACACTTTTCCAAAAACAAGCTCCAAATCATGTTGAAATACAGAAATAAACACTTTTCCAAAAACAAGCTCTAAATCATGTTTGATGCACTCTGGAAGTTAATTTTTTTTCAGTACTGTTTAATCAGGATGTTAGGAACACTGTGGACAGTTTTCAGCAAGTTGCAACATTGAAATACAGAAATAAACACTTTTCCAAAAACAAGCTCTAAATCATGTTGAAAAACAGAAATAAGCACTTTTCCAAAAACAAGCTCTAAATCATGTTGAAATACAGAAATTAACACTTTTCCAAAAACAAGCTCTAAATCATGTTGAAATACAGAAATAAACACTTTTCCATAAACAAGCTCTAAATCATGTTTGATGCACTCTGGAAGTTAATTTTTTTTCAGTACTGTTTAATCAGGATGTTAGGAACACTGTGGACAGTTTTCAGCAAGTTGCAACATTGAAATACAGAAATAAACACTTTTCCAAAAACAAGCTCTAAATCATGTTGAAATACAGAAATTAACACTTTTCCAAAAACAAGCTCTAATTCATGTTGAAATACAGAAATTAACACTTTTCCAAAAACAAGCTCCAAATCATGTTGAAATACAGAAATTGACACTTTTCCATAAACAAGCTCTAAATCATGTTTGATGCACTCTGGAAGTTAATTTTTTTTCAGTACTGTTTAATCAGGATGTTAGGAACACTGTGGACAGTTTTCAGCAAGTTGCAACATTGAAATACAGAAATAAACACTTTTCCAAAAACAAGCTCTAAATCATGTTGAAATAGAGAAATAAACACTTTTCCAAAAACAAGCTCTAAATCATGTTGAAATACAGAAATAAACACTTTTCCATAAACAAGCTCTAAATCATGTTTGATGCACTCTGGAAGTTAATTTTTTTTCAGTACTGTTTAATCAGGATGTTAGGAACACTGTGGACAGTTTTCAGCAAGTTGCAACATTGAAATACAGAAATTGACACTTTTCCAAAAACAAGCTCCAAATCATGTTGAAATACAGAAATAAACACTTTTCCAAAAACAAGCTCTAAATCATGTTTGATGCACTCTGGAAGTTAATTTTTTTTTCAGTACTGTTTAATCAGGATGTTAGGAACACTGTGGACAGTTTTCAGCAAGTTGCAACATTGAAATACAGAAATAAACACTTTTCCAAAAACAAGCTCCAAATCATGTTGAAATACAGAAATTAACACTTTTCCAAAAACAAGCTCTAAATCATGTTGAAATACAGAAATTAACACTTTTCCAAAAACAAGCTCCAAATCATGTTGAAATACAGAAATTGACACTTTTCCATAAACAAGCTCTAAATCATGTTTGATGCACTCTGGAAGTTAATTTTTTTTCAGTACTGTTTAATCAGGATGTTAGGAACACTGTGGACAGTTTTCAGCAAGTTGCAACATTGAAATACAGAAATAAACACTTTTCCAAAAACAAGCTCCAAATCATGTTGAAATACAGAAATTAACACTTTTCCAAAAACAAGCTCTAAATCATGTTGAAATACAGAAATTAACACTTTTCCAAAAACAAGCTCCAAATCATGTTGAAATACAGAAATTGACACTTTTCCATAAACAAGCTCTAAATCATGTTTGATGCACTCTGGAAGTTAATTTTTTTTCAGTACTGTTTAATCAGGATGTTAGGAACACTGTGGACAGTTTTCAGCAAGTTGCAACATTGAAATACAGAAATAAACACTTTTCCAAAAACAAGCTCTAAATCATGTTGAAAAACAGAAATAAACACTTTTCCATAAACAAGCTCTAATTCATGTTTGATGCACTCTGGAAGTTAATTTTTTTTCAGTACTGTTTAATCAGGATGTTAGGAACACTGTGGACAGTTTTCAGCAAGTTGCAACATTGAAATACAGAAATAAACACTTTTCCAAAAACAAGCTCTAAATCATGTTGAAATACAGAAATAAACACTTTTCCAAAAACAAGCTCTAAATCATGTTGAAATACAGAAATTAACACTTTTCCAAAAACAAGCTCTAAATCATGTTGAAATACAGAAATAAACACTTTTCCAAAAACAAGCTCCAAATCATGTTGAAATACAGAAATTAACACTTTTCCAAAAACAAGCTCTAAATCATGTTGAAATACAGAAATTAACACTTTTCCAAAAACAAGCTCCAAATCATGTTGAAATACAGAAATTGACACTTTTCCATAAACAAGCTCTAAATCATGTTTGATGCACTCTGGAAGTTAATTTTTTTTCAGTACTGTTTAATCAGGATGTTAGGAACACTGTGGACAGTTTTCAGCAAGTTGCAACATTGAAATACAGAAATAAACACTTTTCCAAAAACAAGCTCCAAATCATGTTGAAATACAGAAATTAACACTTTTCCAAAAACAAGCTCTAAATCATGTTTGATGCACTCTGGAAGTTAATTTTTTTTCAGTACTGTTTAATCAGGATGTTAGGAACACTGTGGACAGTTTTCAGCAAGTTGCAACATTGAAATACAGAAATAAACACTTTTCCAAAAACAAGCTCTAAATCATGTTTGATGCACTCTGGAAGTTAATTATTTTTCAGTACTGTTTAATCAGGATGTTAGGAACACTGTGGACAGTTTTCAGCAAGTTGCAACATTGAAATACAGAAATAAACACTTTTCCAAAAACAAGCTTCAAATCATGTTGAAATACAGAAATTGACATTTTTCCAAAAACAAGCTCCAAATCATGTTGAAATACAGAAATAAACACTTTTCCATAAACAAGCTCTAAATCATGTTTGATGCACTCTGGAAGTTAATTTTTTTTCAGTACTGTTTAATCAGGATGTTAGGAACACTGTGGACAGTTTTCAGCAAGTTGCAACATTGAAATACAGAAATAAACACTTTTACAAAAACAGGCTCTAAATCATGTTGAAATACAGAAATTACCACTTTTCCAAAAACAAGCTCTAATTCATGTTGAAGTACAGAAATTAACACTTTTCCAAAAACAAGCTCCAAATCATGTTGAAATACAGAAATTGACACATTTCCATAAACAAGCTCTAAATCATGTTTGATGCACTCTGGAAGTTAATTTTTTTTCAGTACTGTTTAATCAGGATGTTAGGAACACTGTGGACAGTTTTCAGCAAGTTGCAACATTGAAATACAGAAATAAACACTTTTCCAAAAACAAGCTCTAAATCATGTTGAAAAACAGAAATAAGCACTTTTCAAAAACAAGCTTTAAATCATGTTGAAATACAGAAATAAGCACTTTTCAAAAACAAGCTCCAAATCATGTTGAAATACAGAAATAAACACTTTTCCATAAACAAGCTCTAAATCATGTTTGATGCACTCTGGAAGTTAATTTTTTTTCAGTACTGTTTAATCAGGATGTTAGGAACACTGTGGACAGTTTTCAGCAAGTTGCAACATTGAAATACAGAAATAAACACTTTTCCAAAAGCAAGCTCTAAATCATGTTGAAATAGAGAAATAAACACTTTTCCAAAAACAAGCTCTAAATCATGTTGAAATACAGAAATAAACACTTTTCCATAAACAAGCTCTAAATCATGTTTGATGCACTCTGGAAGTAAATTTTTTTTCAGTACTGTTTAATCAGGATGTTAGGAACACTGTGGACAGTTTTCAGCAAGTTGCAACATTGAAATACAGAAATTGACACTTTTCCAAAAACAAGCTCCAAATCATGTTGAAATACAGAAATAAACACTTTTCCAAAAACAAGCTCTAAATCATGTTTGATGCACTCTGGAAGTTAATTTTTTTTCAGTACTGTTTAATCAGGATGTTAGGAACACTGTGGACAGTTTTCAGCAAGTTGCAACATTGAAATACAGAAATAAACACTTTTCCAAAAACAAGCTCCAAATCATGTTGAAATACAGAAATTAACACTTTTCCAAAAACAAGCTCTAAATCATGTTGAAATACAGAAATTAACACTTTTCCAAAAACAAGCTCCAAATCATGTTGAAATACAGAAATTGACACTTTTCCATAAACAAGCTCTAAATCATGTTTGATGCACTCTGGAAGTTAATTTTTTTTCAGTACTGTTTAATCAGGATGTTAGGAACACTGTGGACAGTTTTCAGCAAGTTGCAACATTGAAATACAGAAATAAACACTTTTCCAAAAACAAGCTCTAAATCATGTTGAAATACAGAAATTAACACTTTTCCAAAAACAAGCTCTAATTCATGTTGAAATACAGAAATTGACACTTTTCCAAAAACAAGCTCTAAATCATGTTTGATGCACTCTGGAAGTTAATTTTTTTTCAGTACTGTTTAATCAGGATGTTAGGAACACTGTGGACAGTTTTCAGCAAGTTGCAACATTGAAATACAGAAATAAACACTTTTCCAAAAACAAGCTCTAAATCATGTTGAAATAGAGAAATAAACACTTTTCCAAAAACAAGCTCTAAATCATGTTGAAATACAGAAATAAACACTTTTCCATAAACAAGCTCTAAATCATGTTTGATGCACTCTGGAAGTTAATTTTTTTTCAGTACTGTTTAATCAGGATGTTAGGAACACTGTGGACAGTTTTCAGCAAGTTGCAACATTGAAATACAGAAATAAACACTTTTCCAAAAACAAGCTCCAAATCATGTTGAAATACAGAAATAAACACTTTTCCATAAACAAGCTCTAAATCATGTTTGATGCACTCTGGAAGTTAATTTTTTTCAGTACTGTTTAATCAGGATGTTAGGAACACTGTGGACAGTTTTCAGCAAGTTGCAACATTGAAATACAGAAATTGACACTTTTCCAAAAACAAGCTCCAAATCATGTTGAAATACAGAAATAAACACTTTTCCAAAAACAAGCTCTAAATCATGTTTGATGCACTCTGGAAGTTAATTTTTTTTCAGTACTGTTTAATCAGGATGTTAGGAACACTGTGGACAGTTTTCAGCAAGTTGCAACATTGAAATACAGAAATAAACACTTTTCCAAAAACAAGCTCTAAATCATGTTGAAATACAGAAATTAACACTTTTCAAAAACAAGCTTCAAATCATGTTGAAACACAGAAATTACACTTTTCCAAAAACAAGCTCCAAATCATGTTGAAATACAGAAATTAACACTTTTCCAAAAACAAGCTCTAAATCATGTTGAAATACAGAAATTAACACTTTTCCAAAAACAAGCTCCAAATCATGTTGAAATACAGAAATTGACACTTTTCCATAAACAAGCTCTAAATCATGTTTGATGCACTCTGGAAGTTAATTTTTTTTCAGTACTGTTTAATCAGGATGTTAGGAACACTGTGGACAGTTTTCAGCAAGTTGCAACATTGAAATACAGAAATAAACACTTTTCCAAAAACAAGCTCTAAATCATGTTGAAATACAGAAATTAACACTTTTCCAAAAACAAGCTCTAAATCATGTTGAAATACAGAAATAAACACTTTTCCATAAACAAGCTCTAAATCATGTTTGATGCACTCTGGAAGTTAATTTTTTTTCAGTACTGTTTAATCAGGATGTTAGGAACACTGTGGACAGTTTTCAGCAAGTTGCAACATTGAAATACAGAAATAAACACTTTTCCAAAAACAAGCTCCAAATCATGTTGAAATACAGAAATTGACACTTTTCCATAAACAAGCTCTAAATCATGTTTGATGCACTCTGGAAGTTAATTTTTTTCAGTACTGTTTAATCAGGATGTTAGGAACACTGTGGACAGTTTTCAGCAAGTTGCAACATTGAAATACAGAAATAAACACTTTTCCAAAAACAAGCTCCAAATCATGTTGAAATACAGAAATAAACACTTTTCCATAAACAAGCTCTAAATCATGTTTGATGCACTCTGGAAGTTAATTTTTTTTCAGTACTGTTTAATCAGGATGTTAGGAACACTGTGGACAGTTTTCAGCAAGTTGCAACATTGAAATACAGAAATAAACACTTTTCCAAAAACAAGCTCTAAATCATGTTGAAAAACAGAAATAAGCACTTTTCAAAAACAAGCTTCAAATCATGTTGAAATACAGAAATTAACACTTTTCCAAAAACAAGCTCCAAATCATGTTGAAATACAGAAATAAACACTTTTCCATAAACAAGCTCTAAATCATGTTTGATGCACTCTGGAAGTTAATTTTTTTTCAGTACTGTTTAATCAGGATGTTAGGAACACTGTGGACAGTTTTCAGCAAGTTGCAACATTGAAATACAGAAATAAACACTTTTCCAAAAACAAGCTCCAAATCATGTTGAAATACAGAAATAAACACTTTTCCATAAACAAGCTCTAAATCATGTTTGATGCACTCTGGAAGTTAATTTTTTTTCAGTACTGTTTAATCAGGATGTTAGGAACACTGTGGACAGTTTTCAGCAAGTTGCAACATTGAAATACAGAAATAAACACTTTTCCAAAAACAAGCTCCAAATCATGTTGAAATACAGAAATAAACACTTTTCCATAAACAAGCTCTAAATCATGTTTGATGCACTCTGGAAGTTAATTTTTTTTCAGTACTGTTTAATCAGGATGTTAGGAACACTGTGGACAGTTTTCAGCAAGTTGCAACATTGAAATACAGAAATAAACACTTTTCCAAAAACAAGCTCTAAATCATGTTGAAATACAGAAATAAACACTTTTCCAAAAACAAGCTCTAAATCATGTTGAAATACAGAAATTGACACTTTTCCATAAACAAGCTCTAAATCATGTTTGATGCACTCTGGAAGTTAATTTTTTTTCAGTACTGTTTAATCAGGATGTTAGGAACACTGTGGACAGTTTTCAGCAAGTTGCAACATTGAAATACAGAAATAAACACTTTTCCAAAAACAAGCTCCAAATCATGTTGAAATACAGAAATTAACACTTTTCCAAAAACAAGCTCTAAATCATGTTGAAATACAGAAATTAACACTTTTCCAAAAACAAGCTCCAAATCATGTTGAAATACAGAAATTGACACTTTTCCATAAACAAGCTCTAAATCATGTTTGATGCACTCTGGAAGTTAATTTTTTTTCAGTACTGTTTAATCAGGATGTTAGGAACACTGTGGACAGTTTTCAGCAAGTTGCAACATTGAAATACAGAAATAAACACTTTTCCAAAAACAAGCTCCAAATCATGTTGAAATACAGAAATTAACACTTTTCCAAAAACAAGCTCTAAATCATGTTGAAATACAGAAATTAACACTTTTCCAAAAACAAGCTCCAAATCATGTTGAAATACAGAAATTGACACTTTTCCATAAACAAGCTCTAAATCATGTTTGATGCACTCTGGAAGTTAATTTTTTTTCAGTACTGTTTAATCAGGATGTTAGGAACACTGTGGACAGTTTTCAGCAAGTTGCAACATTGAAATACAGAAATAAACACTTTTCCAAAAACAAGCTCTAAATCATGTTGAAATACAGAAATTAACACTTTTCCAAAAACAAGCTCTAATTCATGTTGAAATACAGAAATTAACACTTTTCCAAAAACAAGCTCCAAATCATGTTGAAATACAGAAATTGACACTTTTCCATAAACAAGCTCTAAATCATGTTTGATGCACTCTGGAAGTTAATTTTTTTTCAGTACTGTTTAATCAGGATGTTAGGAACACTGTGGACAGTTTTCAGCAAGTTGCAACATTGAAATACAGAAATAAACACTTTTCCAAAAACAAGCTCTAAATCATGTTGAAATACAGAAATTAACACTTTTCCAAAAACAAGCTCTAAATCATGTTGAAATACAGAAATTAACACTTTTCCAAAAACAAGCTCCAAATCATGTTGAAATACAGAAATTGACACTTTTCCATAAACAAGCTCTAAATCATGTTTGATGCACTCTGGAAGTTAATTTTTTTTCAGTACTGTTTAATCAGGATGTTAGGAACACTGTGGACAGTTTTCAGCAAGTTGCAACATTGAAATACAGAAATAAACACTTTTCCAAAAACAAGCTCTAAATCATGTTGAAATACAGAAATTAACACTTTTCCAAAAACAAGCTCTAAATCATGTTGAAATACAGAAATTAACACTTTTCCAAAAACAAGCTCCAAATCATGTTGAAATACAGAAATAAACACTTTTCCAAAAACAAGCTCTAAATCATGTTGAAATACAGAAATTAACACTTTTCCAAAAACAAGCTTAAATCATGTTGAAATACAGAAATTAACACTTTTCCAAAAACAAGCTCCAAATCATGTTGAAATACAGAAATTGACACTTTTCCATAAACAAGCTCTAAATCATGTTTGATGCACTCTGGAAGTTAATTTTTTTTCAGTACTGTTTAATCAGGATGTTAGGAACACTGTGGACAGTTTTCAGCAAGTTGCAACATTGAAATACAGAAATAAACACTTTTCCAAAAACAAGCTCCAAATCATGTTGAAATACAGAAATTAACCTGTTGGGGATGGGGGCGCTGTTTAGACTATTTATGCTAATGTGGCTAATTTTTTAAACGGCTTCCCACAAAATCCTTGATCGTACAATATGCATATTATTATTATTATTGGATAGAAAACAGTCTATAGTTTCTATAGGAGTTGAAATTTTGTCTCTAAGTGGAACAGAGCCCATTCTACAGCAATTTCCCTGACATGGAGTCAGATTTGAGAAACGTTGGCCACTTTTCTGAAGTCATTTAAACGGGCACTGTCGTTGCTATGACTATACGGACACTTCTTACGTCTTCCCCTGGATGCCTTTACGTGATGACGATTCCAACGGGCTCGATTGCTCGTTCACAGGCACTACAAATGAAAAAAACCTTTAGCTAGCAAGTCTTTTCTTGCTGCGTAACGCGCGTGGAAGACACCGACCCTCTCCTGTTCCAAGCATTAGTTTAGCCTGTTATATTTCTCCGGTCATCTTTTCACTCGTTATAGGAGTTACAAACATCACAAAGTAGTTAATTTAAAGCGTTTTATAGCAATTTATATCCGTTTAGTGCGATTTTGGGACATTTATTTTTGCAACGATGTGAAAAGTTGGGAACGCTTTTCAGTTCATCCCGAACGTAGTTGACATTTCCACATGGCAAGAGGACAGCTTTCCACCAAAAGACGATTTCTCCCAAGAAAGGATCCTTTGCCCAAGATACTGATGGAAGAACAGCTCAAGGTAGGACATTTTTATTATGATAAATCGTGTTTCTGTCGAAACATTTTAGTGGCTTAGGACGCCATGTTTTTTGACGTAGCTTCGCTTGGCGCAAACTGTATTGAAAAGTAAGGATAAATTAAAAAATGTAATAACGCAATTGTATTAAGAATTAAATTGTCTATCAATCCCTGTCCACCCTATATTTTTTAGTCACGTTTATGAGTATTTATGTATAAGAGTAGATCACTGTCTAAGTGGCGCAAGGACAAATTCTGACCAGCTGAGTTACATTTCACATTGTCTAACCATGATTTTGGTGGCTAAATATAAACATTTTCGATCAAACTGTATATGCATGTTGTAATGTGATGTTACAGGAGTGTCATCGGAAGAATTCTGAGAAGGTTAGTGAAAAAATTAATATCTTTTGGCGATGTTGACTTTTATCGCTCACTTTGGCTAGAATCAATGCTGGGCTGCTAATTGCTATGTGCTAAGCTAATATAACGATTTATTGTGTTTTCGCTGTAAGACACTTAGAAAATCTGAAATATTGTCTGTATTCACAGGATCTGTGTCTTTCGATTCGTGTATGCTGTGTATTTTTACGAAATGTTTGATGATTAGTAGTTAGGTAAACACGTTGCTCATTGTAATTATTCTAGTCCATTTGTGATGGTGGGTGCAATTGTAAACTATGCCATATACCTGAAATATGCACTTTTTTCTAACAAAACCTATCCCATACCATAAATATGTTATCAGACTGTCATCTAATGAGTTTTTTTGTTGGTTAGGGGCTATAAATATCTTAGTTTAGCCGAATTGGTGATGGCTACTGGTGTTGGTGGACAAATAAAAGATGGTGGAATATGCTAATGTGTTTTTAGGTAATAGATGTACATCTTTACATATTGTGTCTTCCCTGTAAAACATTTTAAAAATCGGAAATGTTGACTGGATTCATAAGATCTGTGTCTTTCATTAGCTGTATTGGACTTTAATGTGTGAAAGTTAAATATTTTAAAAAAATATTTTTTTTGAATTTCGCGGCACTGGTTTTTCAGTGGGGGGGGGGGGGGTGTGCCGCTAGCGCCACGCTGATCCTAGACAGGTTAACACTTTTCCAAAAACAAGCTGTAAATCATGTTGAAATACAGAAATTAACACTTTTACAAAAACAAGCTCCAAATCATGTTGAAATACAGAAATTGACACTTTTCCATAAACAAGCTCTAAATCATGTTTGATGCTCTCTGGAAGTTAATTTTTTTCAGTACTGTTTAATCAGGATGTTAGGAACACTGTGGACAGTTTTCAGCAAGTTGCAACATTGAAATACAGAAATAAACACTTTTCCAAAAACAAGCTCCAAATCATGTTGAAATACAGAAATAAACACTTTTCCAAAAACAAGCTCTAAATCATGTTTGATGCACTCTGGAAGTTAATTTTTTTTCAGTACTGTTTAATCAGGATGTTAGGAACACTGTGGACAGTTTTCAGCAAGTTGCAACATTGAAATTCAGAAATAAACACTTTTCCAAAAAACAAGCTCTAAATCATGTTTGATGCACTCTGGAAGTTAATTATTTTTCAGTACTGTTTAATCAGGATGTTAGGAACACTGTGGACAGTTTTCAGCAAGTTGCAACATTGAAATACAGAAAAAACACTTTTCCAAAAACAAGCTTCAAATCATGTTGAAATACAGAAATTGACATTTTTCCAAAAACAAGCTCCAAATCATGTTGAAATACAGAAATAAACACTTTTCCATAAACAAGCTCTAAATCATGTTTGATGCACTCTGGAAGTAAATTTTTTTTCAGTACTGTTTAATCAGGATGTTAGGAACACTGTGGACAGTTTTCAGCAAGTTGCAACATTGAAATACAGAAATAAACACTTTTCCAAAAACAAGCTCTAAATCATGTTGAAAAACAGAAATAAGCACTTTTCAAAAACAAGCTTTAAATCATGTTGAAATACAGAAATAAGCACTTTTCAAAAACAAGCTCCAAATCATGTTGAAATACAGAAATAAACACTTTTCCATAAACAAGCTCTAAATCATGTTTGATGCACTCTGGAAGTTAATTTTTTTTCAGTACTGTTTAACCTGTCTAGGATCAGCGTGGTGCTAGCGGCACACCCCCCCCCCCCCCCCCCCACTGAAAAACCAGTGCCGCGAAATTCAAAAAAAATATTTTTTTAAAATATTTAACTTTAACACATTAAAGTCCAATACAGCTAATGAAAGACACAGATCTTGTGAATCCAGTCAACATTTCCGATTTTTAAAATGTTTTACAGGGAAGACACAATATGTAAAGATGTACATCTATTACCTAAAAACACATTAGCATAATCCACCATCTTTTATTTGTCCACCAACACCAGTAGCCATCACCAATTCGGCTAAACTAAGATATTTATAGCCCCTAACCAACAAAAAAAACTCATTAGATGACAGTCTGATAACATATTTATGGTATGGGATAGGTTTTGTTAGAAAAAAGTGCATATTTCAGGTAGATGGCATAGTTTACAATTGCACCCACCATCACAAATGGACTAGAATAATTACAATGAGCAACGTGTTTACCTAACTACTAATCATCAAACATTTCGTAAAAATACACAGCATACACGAATCGAAAGACACAGATCCTGTGAATACAGACAATATTTCAGATTTTCTAAGTGTCTTACAGCGAAAACACAATAAATCGTTATATTAGCTTAGCACATAGCAATTAGCAGCCCAGCATTGATTCTAGCCAAAGTGAGCGATAAAAGTCAACATCGCCAAAAGATATTAATTTTTTCACTAACCTTCTCAGAATTCTTCCGATGACACTCCTGTAACATCACATTACAACATGCATATACAGTTTGATCGAAAATGTTTATATTTAGCCACCAAAATCATGGTTAGACAATGTGAAATGTAGACAGGCTGGTCAGAAAATGTCCTTGCGCCACTTAGACAGTGATCTACTCTTATACATAAATACTCATAAACGTGACTAAAAAATATAGGGTGGACAGGGATTGATAGACAATTTAATTCTTAATACAATTGCGTTATTACATTTTTTAATTTATCCTTACTTTTCAATACAGTTTGCGCCAAGCGAAGCTACGTCAAAAAACATGGCGTCCTAAGCCACTAAAATGTTTCGACAGAAACACGATTTATCATAATAAAAATGTCCTACCTTGAGCTGTTCTTCCATCAGTATCTTGGGCAAAGGATCCTTTCTTGGGAGAAATCGTCTTTTGGTGGAAAGCTGTCCTCTTGCCATGTGGAAATGTCAACTGCGTTCGGGATGAACTGAAAAGCGTGCCCAACTTTTCACATCGTTGCAAAAATAAATGTCCCAAAATCGCACTAAACGGATATAAATTGCTATAAAACGCTTTAAATTAACTACCTTATGATGTTTTTAACTCCTATAACGAGTGAAAAGATGACCGGAGAAATATAACAGGCTAAACTAACGCTTGGAACAGGTGCGCGCCGGGGTCCTCTAGGCTCATGACGCAGCTCCCAAAGAATGACTAGCTTCAGGGTTTTTTGATTTGTAGGGCCTGTGAACGCGCAATCGACCCCGTTGGAATCGTCATCACGTAAAGGCATCCAGGGGAAGACGTAAGAAGTGTCCGTATAGTCATAGCAACGACAGTGCCCTTTTAAATGACTTCAGAAGAGTGGCCAACATTTCTCAAATCTGACTCCATGTCAGGGAAATTGCTGTAGAATGGGCTCTGTTCCACTTAGAGACAAAATTTCAACTCCTATAGAAACTATAGACTGTTTTCTATCCAATAATAATAATAATATGCATATTGTACGATCAAGGATTTTGTGGGAAGCCGTTTAAAAAATTAGCCACATTAGCATAAATAGTCTAAACAGCGCCCCCATCCCCAACAGGTTAATCAGGATGTTAGGAACACTGTGGACAGTTTTCAGCAAGTTGCAACATTGAAATACAGAAATAAACACTTTTCCAAAAACAAGCTCTAAATCATGTTGAAATAGAGAAATAAACACTTTTCCAAAAACAAGCTCTAAATCATGTTGAAATACAGAAATAAACACTTTTCCATAAACAAGCTCTAAATCATGTTTGATGCACTCTGGAAGTTAATTTTTTTTCAGTACTGTTTAATCAGGATGTTAGGAACACTGTTGACAGTTTTCAGCAAGTTGCAACATTGAAATACAGAAATTGACACTTTTCCAAAAACAAGCTCCAAATCATGTTGAAATACAGAAATAAACACTTTTCCAAAAACAAGCTCTAAATCATGTTTGATGCACTCTGGAAGTTAATTTTTTTTCAGTACTGTTTAATCAGGATGTTAGGAACACTGTGGACAGTTTTCAGCAAGTTGCAACATTGAAATACAGAAATAAACACTTTTCCAAAAACAAGCTCCAAATCATGTTGAAATACAGAAATAAACACTTTTCCAAAAACAAGCTCTAAATCATGTTTGATGCACTCTGGAAGTTAATTTTTTTTCAGTACTGTTTAATCAGGATGTTAGGAACACTGTGGACAGTTTTCAGCAAGTTGCAACATTGAAATTCAGAAATAAACACTTTTCCAAAAAACAAGCTCTAAATCATGTTTGATGCACTCTGGAAGTTAATTATTTTTCAGTACTGTTTAATCAGGATGTTAGGAACACTGTGGACAGTTTTCAGCAAGTTGCAACATTGAAATACAGAAATAAACACTTTTCAAAAACAAGCTTCAAATCATGTTGAAATACAGAAATTGACACTTTTCCAAAAACAAGCTCCAAATCATGTTGAAATACAGAAATAAACACTTTTCCATAAACAAGCTTTAAATCATGTTTGATGCACTCTGGAAGTTAATTTTTTTTCAGGACTGTTTAATCAGGATGTTAGGAACACTGTGGACAGTTTTCAGCAAGTTGCAACATTGAAATACAGAAATAAACACTTTCCAAAAACAAGCTCTAAATCATGTTGAAATACAGAAATTAACACTTTTACAAAAACAAGCTCCAAATCATGTTGAAATACAGAAATTGACACTTTTCCATAAACAAGCTCTAAATCATGTTTGATGCTCTCTGGAAGTTAATTTTTTTCAGTACTGTTTAATCAGGATGTTAGGAACACTGTGGA
The DNA here is from genome assembly GCF_029448725.1 of Salvelinus fontinalis. NCBI lineage: Eukaryota > Metazoa > Chordata > Actinopteri > Salmoniformes > Salmonidae > Salvelinus > Salvelinus fontinalis. Next base: position 188,780 of record NW_026600498.1, read on the forward strand.
CAGTTTTCAGCAAGTTGCAACATTGAAATACAGAAATAAACACTTTTCCAAAAACAAGCTCTAAATCATGTTGAAATAGAGAAATAAACACTTTTCCAAAAACAAGCTCCAAATCATGTTGAAATACAGAAATTGACACTTTTCCATAAACAAGCTCTAAATCATGTTTGATGCACTCTGGAAGTTAATTTTTTTTCAGTACTGTTTAATCAGGATGTTAGGAACACTGTGGACAGTTTTCAGCAAGTTGCAACATTGAAATACAGAAATAAACACTTTTCCAAAAACAAGCTCCAAATCATGTTGAAATACAGAAATTAACACTTTTCCAAAAACAAGCTGTAAATCATGTTGAAATACAGAAATTAACACTTTTACAAAAACAAGCTCCAAATCATGTTGAAATACAGAAATTGACACTTTTCCATAAACAAGCTCTAAATCATGTTTGATGCTCTCTGGAAGTTAATTTTTTTCAGTACTGTTTAATCAGGATGTTAGGAACACTGTGGACAGTTTTCAGCAAGTTGCAACATTGAAATACAGAAATAAACACTTTTCCAAAAACAAGCTCCAAATCATGTTGAAATACAGAAATAAACACTTTTCCAAAAACAAGCTCTAAATCATGTTTGATGCACTCTGGAAGTTAATTTTTTTTCAGTACTGTTTAATCAGGATGTTAGGAACACTGTGGACAGTTTTCAGCAAGTTGCAACATTGAAATTCAGAAATAAACACTTTTCCAAAAAACAAGCTCTAAATCATGTTTGATGCACTCTGGAAGTTAATTATTTTTCAGTACTGTTTAATCAGGATGTTAGGAACACTGTGGACAGTTTTCAGCAAGTTGCAACATTGAAATACAGAAATAAACACTTTTCCAAAAACAAGCTTCAAATCATGTTGAAATACAGAAATTGACATTTTTCCAAAAACAAGCTCCAAATCATGTTGAAATACAGAAATAAACACTTTTCCATAAACAAGCTCTAAATCATGTTTGATGCACTCTGGAAGTTAATTTTTTTTCAGTACTGTTTAATCAGGATGTTAGGAACACTGTGGACAGTTTTCAGCAAGTTGCAACATTGAAATACAGAAATAAACACTTTTACAAAAACAGGCTCTAAATCATGTTGAAATACAGAAATTAACACTTTTCCAAAAACAAGCTCTAATTCATGTTGAAATACAGAAATTAACACTTTTTCAAAAACAAGCTCCAAATCATGTTGAAATACAGAAATTGACACATTTCCATAAACAAGCTCTAAATCATGTTTGATGCACTCTGGAAGTTAATTTTTTTTCAGTACTGTTTAATCAGGATGTTAGGAACACTGTGGACAGTTTTCAGCAAGTTGCAACATTGAAATACAGAAATAAACACTTTTCCAAAAACAAGCTCTAAATCATGTTGAAAAACAGAAATAAGCACTTTTCAAAAACTAGCTTTAAATCATGTTGAAATACAGAAATAAGCACTTTTCAAAAACAAGCTCCAAATCATGTTGAAATACAGAAATAAACACTTTTCCATAAACAAGCTCTAAATCATGTTTGATGCACTCTGGAAGTTAATTTTTTTTCAGTACTGTTTAATCAGGATGTTAGGAACACTGTGGACAGTTTTCAGCAAGTTGCAACATTGAAATACAGAAATAAACACTTTTCCAAAAACAAGCTCTAAATCATGTTGAAATAGAGAAATAAACACTTTTCCAAAAACAAGCTCTAAATCATGTTGAAATACAGAAATAAACACTTTTCCATAAACAAGCTCTAAATCATGTTTGATGCACTCTGGAAGTTAATTTTTTTTCAGTACTGTTTAATCAGGATGTTAGGAACACTGTGGACAGTTTTCAGCAAGTTGCAACATTGAAATACAGAAATAAACACTTTTCCAAAAACAAGCTCTAAATCATGTTGAAAAACAGAAATAAGCACTTTTCAAAAACAAGCTTCAAATCATGTTGAAATACAGAAATTGACACTTTTCCAAAAACAAGCTCCAAATCATGTTGAAATACAGAAATAAACACTTTTCCATAAACAAGCTCTAAATCATGTTTGATGCACTCTGGAAGTTAATTTTTTTTCAGGACTGTTTAATCAGGATGTTAGGAACACTGTGGACAGTTTTCAGCAAGTTGCAACATTGAAATACAGAAATAAACACTTTCCAAAAACAAGCTCTAAATCATGTTGAAATACAGAAAATAACACTTTTCCAAAAACAAGCTCTAATTCATGTTGAAATACAGAAATTGACACTTTTCCAAAAACAAGCTCTAAATCATGTTTGATGCACTCTGGAAGTTAATTTTTTTTCAGTACTGTTTAATCAGGATGTTAGGAACACTGTGGACAGTTTTCAGCAAGTTGCAACATTGAAATACAGAAATAAACACTTTTCCAAAAACAAGCTCTAAATCATGTTGAAATAGAGAAATAAACACTTTTCCAAAAACAAGCTCTAAATCATGTTGAAATACAGAAATAAACACTTTTCCATAAACAAGCTCTAAATCATGTTTGATGCACTCTGGAAGTTAATTTTTTTTCAGTACTGTTTAATCAGGATGTTAGGAACACTGTGGACAGTTTTCAGCAAGTTGCAACATTGAAATACAGAAATTGACACTTTTCCAAAAACAAGCTCCAAATCATGTTGAAATACAGAAATAAACACTTTTCCAAAAACAAGCTCTAAATCATGTTTGATGCACTCTGGAAGGTAATTTTTTTTCAGTACTGTTTAATCAGGATGTTAGGAACAGTGTGGACAGTTTTCAGCAAGTTGCAACATTGAAATACAGAAATAAACACTTTTCCAAAAACAAGCTCTAAATCATGTTGAAAAACAGAAATAAGCACTTTTCAAAAACAAGCTTCAAATCATGTTGAAATACAGAAATTGACACTTTTCCAAAAACAAGCTCCAAATCATGTTGAAATACAGAAATAAACACTTTTCCATAAACAAGCTCTAAATCATGTTTGATGCACTCTGGAAGTTAATTTTTTTTTCAGTACTGTTTAATCAGGATGTTAGGAACACTGTGGACAGTTTTCAGCAAGTTGCAACATTGAAATACAGAAATAAACACTTTTCCAAAAACAAGCTCTAAATCATGTTGAAAAACAGAAATAAGCACTTTTCAAAAACAAGCTTTAAATCATGTTGAAATACAGAAATAAGCACTTTTCAAAAACAAGCTCCAAATCATGTTGAAATACAGAAATAAACACTTTTCCATAAACAAGCTCTAAATCATGTTTGATGCACTCTGGAAGTTAATTTCTTTTCAGTACTGTTTAATCAGGATGTTAGGAACACTGTGGACAGTTTTCAGCAAGTTGCAACATTGAAATACAGAAATAAACACTTTTCCAAAAACAAGCTCTAAATCATGTTGAAATAGAGAAATAAACACTTTTCCAAAAACAAGCTCCAAATCATGTTGAAATACAGAAATTAACACTTTTCCAAAAACAAGCTGTAAATCATGTTGAAATACAGAAATTAACACTTTTACAAAAACAAGCTCCAAATCATGTTGAAATACAGAAATTGACACTTTTCCATAAACAAGCTCTAAATCATGTTTGATGCTCTCTGGAAGTTAAATTTTTTCAGTACTGTTTAATCAGGATGTTAGGAACACTGTGGACAGTTTTCAGCAAGTTGCAACATTGAAATACAGAAATAAACACTTTTCCAAAAACAAGCTCCAAATCATGTTGAAATACAGAAATAAACACTTTTCCAAAAACAAGCTCTAAATCATGTTTGATGCACTCTGGAAGTTAATTTTTTTTCAGTACTGTTTAATCAGGATGTTAGGAACACTGTGGACAGTTTTCAGCAAGTTGCAACATTGAAATTCAGAAATAAACACTTTTCCAAAAAACAAGCTCTAAATCATGTTTGATGCACTCTGGAAGTTAATTATTTTTCAGTACTGTTTAATCAGGATGTTAGGAACACTGTGGACAGTTTTCAGCAAGTTGCAACATTGAAATACAGAAATAAACACTTTTCAAAAACAAGCTTCAAATCATGTTGAAATACAGAAATTGACACTTTTCCAAAAACAAGCTCCAAATCATGTTGAAATACAGAAATAAACACTTTTCCATAAACAAGCTTTAAATCATGTTTGATGCACTCTGGAAGTTAATTTTTTTTCAGGACTGTTTAATCAGGATGTTAGGAACACTGTGGACAGTTTTCAGCAAGTTGCAACATTGAAATACAGAAATAAACACTTTCCAAAAACAAGCTCTAAATCATGTTGAAATACAGAAATTAACACTTTTACAAAAACAAGCTCCAAATCATGTTGAAATACAGAAATTGACACTTTTCCATAAACAAGCTCTAAATCATGTTTGATGCTCTCTGGAAGTTAATTTTTTTCAGTACTGTTTAATCAGGATGTTAGGAACACTGTGGACAGTTTTCAGCAAGTTGCAACATTGAAATACAGAAATAAACACTTTTCCAAAAACAAGCTCTAAATCATGTTGAAATAGAGAAATAAACACTTTTCCAAAAACAAGCTCCAAATCATGTTGAAATACAGAAATTGACACTTTTCCATAAACAAGCTCTAAATCATGTTTGATGCACTCTGGAAGTTAATTTTTTTTCAGTACTGTTTAATCAGGATGTTAGGAACACTGTGGACAGTTTTCAGCAAGTTGCAACATTGAAATACAGAAATAAACACTTTTCCAAAAACAAGCTCCAAATCATGTTGAAATACAGAAATTAACACTTTTCCAAAAACAAGCTGTAAATCATGTTGAAATACAGAAATTAACACTTTTACAAAAACAAGCTCCAAATCATGTTGAAATACAGAAATTGACACTTTTCCATAAACAAGCTCTAAATCATGTTTGATGCTCTCTGGAAGTTAATTTTTTTCAGTACTGTTTAATCAGGATGTTAGGAACACTGTGGACAGTTTTCAGCAAGTTGCAACATTGAAATACAGAAATAAACACTTTTCCAAAAACAAGCTCCAAATCATGTTGAAATACAGAAATAAACACTTTTCCAAAAACAAGCTCTAAATCATGTTTGATGCACTCTGGAAGTTAATTTTTTTTCAGTACTGTTTAATCAGGATGTTAGGAACACTGTGGACAGTTTTCAGCAAGTTGCAACATTGAAATTCAGAAATAAACACTTTTCCAAAAAACAAGCTCTAAATCATGTTTGATGCACTCTGGAAGTTAATTATTTTTCAGTACTGTTTAATCAGGATGTTAGGAACACTGTGGACAGTTTTCAGCAAGTTGCAACATTGAAATACAGAAATAAACACTTTTCCAAAAACAAGCTTCAAATCATGTTGAAATACAGAAATTGACATTTTTCCAAAAACAAGCTCCAAATCATGTTGAAATACAGAAATAAACACTTTTCCATAAACAAGCTCTAAATCATGTTTGATGCACTCTGGAAGTTAATTTTTTTCCAGTACTGTTTAATCAGGATGTTAGGAACACTGTGGACAGTTTTCAGCAAGTTGCAACATTGAAATACAGAAATAAACACTTTTACAAAAACAGGCTCTAAATCATGTTGAAATACAGAAATTAACACTTTTCCAAAAACAAGCTCTAATTCATGTTGAAATACAGAAATTAACACTTTTTCAAAAACAAGCTCCAAATCATGTTGAAATACAGAAATTGACACATTTCCATAAACAAGCTCTAAATCATGTTTGATGCACTCTGGAAGTTAATTTTTTTTCAGTACTGTTTAATCAGGATGTTAGGAACACTGTGGACAGTTTTCAGCAAGTTGCAACATTGAAATACAGAAATAAACACTTTTCCAAAAACAAGCTCTAAATCATGTTGAAAAACAGAAATAAGCACTTTTCAAAAACTAACTTTAAATCATGTTGAAATACAGAAATAAGCACTTTTCAAAAACAAGCTCCAAATCATGTTGAAATACAGAAATAAACACTTTTCCATAAACAAGCTCTAAATCATGTTTGATGCACTCTGGAAGTTAATTTTTTTTCAGTACTGTTTAATCAGGATGTTAGGAACACTGTGGACAGTTTTCAGCAAGTTGCAACATTGAAATACAGAAATAAACACTTTTCCAAAAACAAGCTCTAAATCATGTTGAAATAGAGAAATAAACACTTTTCCAAAAACAAGCTCTAAATCATGTTGAAATACAGAAATAAACACTTTTCCATAAACAAGCTCTAAATCATGTTTGATGCACTCTGGAAGTTAATTTTTTTTCAGTACTGTTTAATCAGGATGTTAGGAACACTGTGGACAGTTTTCAGCAAGTTGCAACATTGAAATACAGAAATTGACACTTTTCCAAAAACAAGCTCCAAATCATGTTGAAATACAGAAATAAACACTTTTCCAAAAACAAGCTCTAAATCATGTTTGATGCACTCTGGAAGTTAATTTTTTTTCAGTACTGTTTAATCAGGATGTTAGGAACACTGTGGACAGTTTTCAGCAAGTTGCAACATTGAAATACAGAAATAAACACTTTTCCAAAAACAAGCTCTAAATCATGTTGAAAAACAGAAATAAGCACTTTTCAAAAACAAGCTTCAAATCATGTTGAAATACAGAAATTGACACTTTTCCAAAAACAAGCTCCAAATCATGTTGAAATACAGAAATAAACACTTTTCCATAAACAAGCTCTAAATCATGTTTGATGCACTCTGGAAGTTAATTTTTTTTCAGTACTGTTTAATCAGGATGTTAGGAACACTGTGGACAGTTTTCAGCAAGTTGCAACATTGAAATACAGAAATAAACACTTTTCCAAAAACAAGCTCTAAATCATGTTGAAATACAGAAAATAACACTTTTCCAAAAACAAGCTCTAAATCATGTTGAAATACAGAAATTGACACTTTTCCAAAAACAAGCTCTAAATCATGTTTGATGCACTCTGGAAGTTAATTTTTTTTCAGTACTGTTTAATCAGGATGTTAGGAACACTGTGGACAGTTTTCAGCAAGTTGCAACATTGAAATACAGAAATAAACACTTTTCCAAAAACAAGCTCTAAATCATGTTGAAATAGAGAAATAAACACTTTTCCAAAAACAAGCTCTAAATCATGTTGAAATACAGAAATAAACACTTTTCCATAAACAAGCTCTAAATCATGTTTGATGCACTCTGGAAGTTAATTTTTTTTCAGTACTGTTTAATCAGGATGTTAGGAACACTGTGGACAGTTTTCAGCAAGTTGCAACATTGAAATACAGAAATTGACACTTTTCCAAAAACAAGCTCCAAATCATGTTGAAATACAGAAATAAACACTTTTCCAAAAACAAGCTCTAAATCATGTTTGATGCACTCTGGAAGGTAATTTTTTTTCAGTACTGTTTAATCAGGATGTTAGGAACAGTGTGGACAGTTTTCAGCAAGTTGCAACATTGAAATACAGAAATAAACACTTTTCCAAAAACAAGCTCTAAATCATGTTGAAAAACAGAAATAAGCACTTTTCAAAAACAAGCTCTTAAATCATGTTGAAATACAGAAATTGACACTTTTCCAAAAACAAGCTCCAAATCATGTTGAAATACAGAAATAAACACTTTTCCATAAACAAGCTCTAAATCATGTTTGATGCACTCTGGAAGTTAATTTTTTTTCAGTACTGTTTAATCAGGATGTTAGGAACACTGTGGACAGTTTTCAGCAAGTTGCAACATTGAAATACAGAAATAAACACTTTTCCAAAAACAAGCTCTAAATCATGTTGAAAAACAGAAATAAGCACTTTTCAAAAACAAGCTTTAAATCATGTTGAAATACAGAAATAAGCACTTTTCAAAAACAAGCTCCAAATCATGTTGAAATACAGAAATAAACACTTTTCCATAAACAAGCTCTAAATCATGTTTGATGCACTCTGGAAGTTAATTTTTTTTCAGTACTGTTTAATCAGGATGTTAGGAACACTGTGGACAGTTTTCAGCAAGTTGCAACATTGAAATACAGAAATAAACACTTTTCCAAAAACAAGCTCTAAATCATGTTGAAATAGAGAAATAAACACTTTTCCAAAAACAAGCTCTAAATCATGTTGAAATACAGAAATAAACACTTTTCCATAAACAAGCTCTAAATCATGTTTGATGCACTCTGGAAGTTAATTTTTTTCAGTACTGTTTAATCAGGATGTTAGGAACACTGTGGACAGTTTTCAGCAAGTTGCAACATTGAAATACAGAAATTGACACTTTTCCAAAAACAAGCTCCAAATCATGTTGAAATACAGAAATAAACACTTTTCCAAAAACAAGCTCTAAATCATGTTTGATGCACTCTGGAAGTTAATTTTTTTTCAGTACTGTTTAATCAGGATGTTAGGAACACTGTGGACAGTTTTCAGCAAGTTGCAACATTGAAATACAGAAATAAACACTTTTCCAAAAACAAGCTCTAAATCATGTTGAAAAACAGAAATAAGCACTTTTCAAAAACAAGCTTCAAATCATGTTGAAATACAGAAATTGACACTTTTCCAAAAACAAGCTCCAAATCATGTTGAAATACAGAAATAAACACTTTTCCATAAACAAGCTCTAAATCATGTTTGATGCACTCTGGAAGTTAATTTTTTTTCAGGACTGTTTAATCAGGATGTTAGGAACACTGTGGACAGTTTTCAGCAAGTTGCAACATTGAAATACAGAAATAAACACTTTTCCAAAAACAAGCTCTAAATCATGTTGAAATACAGAAAATAACACTTTTCCAAAAACAAGCTCTAATTCATGTTGAAATACAGAAATTGACACTTTTCCAAAAACAAGCTCTAAATCATGTTTGATGCACTCTGGAAGTTAATTTTTTTCAGTACTGTTTAATCAGGATGTTAGGAACACTGTGGACAATTTTTAACAAGTTGCAACATTGAAATACAGAAATAAACACTTTTCCAAAAACAAGCTCTAAATCATGTTGAAATAGAGAAATAAACACTTTTCCAAAAACAAGCTCTAAATCATGTTGAAATACAGAAATAAACACTTTTCCATAAACAAGCTCTAAATCATGTTTGATGCACTCTGGAAGTTAATTTTTTTTTCAGTACTGTTTAATCAGGATGTTAGGAACACTGTGGACAGTTTTCAGCAAGTTGCAACATTGAAATACAGAAATTGACACTTTTCCAAAAACAAGCTCCAAATCATGTTGAAATACAGAAATAAACACTTTTCCAAAAACAAGCTCTAAATCATGTTTGATGCACTCTGGAAGGTAATTTTTTTTCAGTACTGTTTAATCAGGATGTTAGGAACACTGTGGACAGTTTTCAGCAAGTTGCAACATTGAAATACAGAAATAAACACTTTTCCAAAAACAAGCTCTAAATCATGTTGAAAAACAGAAATAAGCACTTTTCAAAAACAAGCTTCAAATCATGTTGAAATACAGAAATTGACACTTTTCCAAAAACAAGCTCCAAATCATGTTGAAATACAGAAATAAACACTTTTCCATAAACAAGCTCTAAATCATGTTTGATGCACTCTGGAAGTTAATTTTTTTTCAGTACTGTTTAATCAGGATGTTAGGAACACTGTGGACAGTTTTCAGCAAGTTGCAACATTGAAATACAGAAATAAACACTTTTCCAAAAACAAGCTCTAAATCATGTTGAAATAGAGAAATAAACACTTTTCCAAAAACAAGCTCTAAATCATGTTGAAATACAGAAATAAACACTTTTCCATAAACAAGCTCTAAATCATGTTTGATGCACTCTGGAAGTTAATTTTTTTCAGTACTGTTTAATCAGGATGTTAGGAACACTGTGGACAGTTTTCAGCAAGTTGCAACATTGAAATACAGAAATTGACACTTTTCCAAAAACAAGCTCCAAATCATGTTGAAATACAGAAATAAACACTTTTCCAAAAACAAGCTCTAAATCATGTTTGATGCACTCTGGAAGTTAATTTTTTTTCAGTACTGTTTAATCAGGATGTTAGGAACACTGTGGACAGTTTTCAGCAAGTTGCAACATTGAAATACAGAAATAAACACTTTTCCAAAAACAAGCTCTAAATCATGTTGAAAAACAGAAATAAGCACTTTTCAAAAACAAGCTTCAAATCATGTTGAAATACAGAAATTGACACTTTTCCAAAAACAAGCTCCAAATCATGTTGAAATACAGAAATAAACACTTTTCCATAAACAAGCTCTAAATCATGTTTGATGCACTCTGGAAGTTAATTTTTTTTCAGTACTGTTTAATCAGGATGTTAGGAACACTGTGGACAGTTTTCAGCAAGTTGCAACATTGAAATACAGAAATAAACACTTTTCCAAAAACAAGCTCTAAATCATGTTGAAATACAGAAAATAACACTTTTCCAAAAACAAGCTCTAATTCATGTTGAAATACAGAAATAGACACTTTTCCAAAAACAAGCTCTAAATCATGTTTGATGCACTCTGGAAGTTAATTTTTTTCAGTACTGTTTAATCAGGATGTTAGGAACACTGTGGACAATTTTTAACAAGTTGCAACATTGAAATACAGAAATAAACACTTTTCCAAAAACAAGCTCTAAATCATGTTGAAATAGAGAAATAAACACTTTTCCAAAAACAAGCTCTAAATCATGTTGAAATACAGAAATAAACACTTTTCCATAAACAAGCTCTAAATCATGTTTGATGCACTCTGGAAGTAATTTTTTTTTCAGTACTGTTTAATCAGGATGTTAGGAACACTGTGGAAAGTTTTCAGCAAGTTGCAACATTGAAATACAGAAATTGACACTTTTCCAAAAACAAGCTCCAAATCATGTTGAAATACAGAAATAAACACTTTTCCAAAAACAAGCTCTAAATCATGTTTGATGCACTCTGGAAGGTAATTTTTTTTCAGTACTGTTTAATCAGGATGTTAGGAACACTGTGGACAGTTTTCAGCAAGTTGCAACATTGAAATACAGAAATAAACACTTTTCCAAAAACAAGCTCTAAATCATGTTGAAAAACAGAAATAAGCACTTTTCAAAAACAAGCTTCAAATCATGTTGAAATACAGAAATTGACACTTTTCCAAAAACAAGCTCCAAATCATGTTGAAATACAGAAATAAACACTTTTCCATAAACAAGCTCTAAATCATGTTTGATGCACTCTGGAAGTTAATTTTTTTTCAGTACTGTTTAATCAGGATGTTAGGAACACTGTGGACAGTTTTCAGCAAGTTGCAACATTGAAATACAGAAATTGACACTTTTCCAAAAACAAGCTCTAAATCATGTTTGATGCACTCTGGAAGGTAATTTTTTTTCAGTACTGTTTAATCAGGATGTTAGGAACACTGTGGACAGTTTTCAGCAAGTTGCAACATTGAAATACAGAAATAAACACTTTTCCAAAAACAAGCTCTAAATCATGTTGAAATAGAGAAATAAACACTTTTCCAAAAACAAGCTCTAAATCATGTTGAAATACAGAAATAAACACTTTTCCATAAACAAGCTCTAAATCATGTTTGATGCACTCTGGAAGTTAATTTTTTTTCAGTACTGTTTAATCAGGATGTTAGGAACACTGTGGACAGTTTTCAGCAAGTTGCAACATTGAAATACAGAAATTGACACTTCCAAAAACAAGCTCCAAATCATGTTGAAATACAGAAATAAACACTTTTCCAAAAACAAGCTCTAAATCATGTTTGATGCACTCTGGAAGGTAATTTTTTTTCAGTACTGTTTAATCAGGATGTTAGGAACACTGTGGACAGTTTTCAGCAAGTTGCAACATTGAAATACAGAAATAAACACTTTTCCAAAAACAAGCTCTAAATCATGTTGAAAAACAGAAATAAGCACTTTTCAAAAACAAGCTTCAAATCATGTTGAAATACAGAAATTGACACTTTTCCAAAAACAAGCTCCAAATCATGTTGAAATACAGAAATAAACACTTTTCCATAAACAAGCTCTAAATCATGTTTGATGCACTCTGGAAGTTAATTTTTTTTCAGTACTGTTTAATCAGGATGTTAGGAACACTGTGGACAGTTTTCAGCAAGTTGCAACATTGAAATACAGAAATAAACACTTTTCCAAAAACAAGCTCTAAATCATGTTGAAATACAGAAATTAACAATTTTCCAAAAACAAGCTCTAATTCATGTTGAAATACAGAAATTAACACTTTTCCAAAAACAAGCTCCAAATCATGTTGAAATACAGAAATTGACACTTTTCCAAAAACAAGCTCTAAATCATGTTTGATGCACTCTGGAAGTAAAATTTTTTTCAGTACTGTTTAATCAGGATGTTAGGAACACTGTGGACAGTTTTCAGCAAGTTGCAACATTGAAATACAGAAATTGACACTTTTCCATAAACAAGCTCCAAATCATGTTGAAATACAGAAATAAACACTTTTCCAAAAACAAGCTCTAAATCATGTTTGATGCACTCTGGAAGTTAATTTTTTTTCAGTACTCTTTAATCAGGATGTTAGGAACACTGTGGAGAGTTTTCAGCAAGTTGCAACATTGAAATACAGAAATAAACACTTTTCCAAAAACAAGCTCTAAATCATGTTTGATGCACTCTGGAAGTTAATTTTTTTTCAGTACTGTTTAATCAGGATGTTAGGAACACTGTGGACAGTTTTCAGCAAGTTGCAACATTGAAATACAGAAATAAACACTTTTCCAAAAACAGGCTCTAAATAATGTTGAAATACAGAAATGAACACTTTTCCAAAAACAAGCTCTAATTCATGTTGAAATACAGAAATTAACACTTTTCCAAAAACAAGCTTCAAATCATGTTGAAATACAGAAATTGACACTTTTCCATAAACAAGCTCTAAATCATGTTTGATGCACTCTGGAAGTTAATTTTTTTCAGTACTGTTTAATCAGGATGTTAGGAACACTGTGGACAGTTTTCAGCAAGTTGCAACATTGAAATACAGAAATAAACACTTTTCCAAAAACAAGCTCTAAATCATGTTGAAAAACAGAAATAAGCACTTTTCAAAAACAAGCTTTAAATCATGTTGAAATACAGAAATAAGCACTTTTCAAAAACAAGCTCCAAATCATGTTGAAATACAGAAATTAACACTTTTCCATAAACAAGCTCTAAATCATGTTTGATGCACTCTGGAAGTTATTTTTTTTCAGTAGTGTTTAATCAGGATGTTAGGAACACTGTGGACAGTTTTCAGCAAGTTGCAACATTGAAATACAGAAATTGACACTTTTCCAAAAACAAGCTCCAAATCATGTTGAAATACAGAAATAAACACTTTTCCAAAAACAAGCTCTAAATCATGTTTGATGCACTCTGGAAGGTAATTTTTTTTCAGTACTGTTTAATCAGGATGTTAGGAACACTGTGGACAGTTTTCAGCAAGTTGCAACATTGAAATACAGAAATAAACACTTTTCCAAAAACAAGCTCTAAATCATGTTGAAAAACAGAAATAAGCACTTTTCAAAAACAAGCTTCAAATCATGTTGAAATACAGAAATTGACACTTTTCCAAAAACAAGCTCCAAATCATGTTGAAATACAGAAATAAACACTTTTCCATAAACAAGCTCTAAATCATGTTTGATGCACTCTGGAAGGTAATTTTTTTTCAGTACTGTTTAATCAGGATGTTAGGAACACTGTGGACAGTTTTCAGCAAGTTGCAACATTGAAATACAGAAATAAACACTTTTCCAAAAACAAGCTCTAAATCATGTTGAAATACAGAAATTAACAATTTTCCAAAAACAAGCTCTAATTCATGTTGAAATACAGAAATTAACACTTTTCCAAAAACAAGCTCCAAATCATGTTGAAATACAGAAATTGACACTTTTCCAAAAACAAGCTCTAAATCATGTTTGATGCACTCTGGAAGTAAATTTTTTTTCAGTACTGTTTAATCAGGATGTTAGGAACACTGTGGACAGTTTTCAGCAAGTTGCAACATTGAAATACAGAAATTGACACTTTTCCATAAACAAGCTCCAAATCATGTTGAAATACAGAAATAAACACTTTTCCAAAAACAAGCTCTAAATCATGTTTGATGCACTCTGGAAGTTAATTTTTTTTCAGTACTCTTTAATCAGGATGTTAGGAACACTGTGGAGAGTTTTCAGCAAGTTGCAACATTGAAATACAGAAATAAACACTTTTCCAAAAACAAGCTCTAAATCATGTTGAAAAACAGAAATAAGCACTTTTCAAAAACAAGCTTCAAATCATGTTGAAATACAGAAATTGACACTTTTCCAAAAACAAGCTCCAAATCATGTTGAAATACAGAAATAAACACTTTTCCATAAACAAGCTCTAAATCATGTTTGATGCACTCTGGAAGTTAATTTTTTTTCAGTACTGTTTAATCAGGATGTTAGGAACACTGTGGACAGTTTTCAGCAAGTTGCAACATTGAAATACAGAAATAAACACTTTTCCAAAAACAAGCTCTAAATCATGTTGAAAAACAGAAATAAGCACTTTTCAAAAACAAGCTTTAAATCATGTTGAAATACAGAAATTGACACTTTTCCAAAAACAAGCTCCAAATCATGTTGAAATACAGAAATAAACACTTTTCCATAAACAAGCTCTAAATCATGTTTGATGCACTCTGGAAGTTAATTTTTTTTCAGTACTGTTTGATCAGGATGTTAGGAACACTGTGGACAGTTTTCAGCAAGTTGCAACATTGAAATACAGAAATAAACACTTTTCCAAAAACAAGCTCTAAATCATGTTGAAAAACAGAAATAAGCACTTTTCAAAAACAAGCTTCAAATCATGTTGAAATACAGAAATTGACACTTTTCCAAAAACAAGCTCCAAATCATGTTGAAATACAGAAATAAACACTTTTCCATAAACAAGCTCTAAATCATGTTTGATGCACTCTGGAAGTTAATTTTTTTTCAGGACTGTTTAATCAGGATGTTAGGAACACTGTGGACAGTTTTCAGCAAGTTGCAACATTGAAATACAGAAATAAACACTTTCCAAAAACAAGCTCTAAATCATGTTGAAATACAGAAATTAACACTTTTCCAAAAACAAGCTCTAATTCATGTTGAAATACAGAAATTAACACTTTTCCAAAAACAAGCTCCAAATCATGTTGAAATACAGAAATTGACACTTTTCCAAAAACAAGCTCTAAATCATGTTTGATGCACTCTGGAAGTTAATTTTTTTTCAGTACTGTTTAATCAGGATGTTAGGAACACTGTGGACAGTTTTCAGCAAGTTGCAACATTGAAATACAGAAATAAACACTTTTCCAAAAACAAGCTCTAAATCATGTTGAAATAGAGAAATAAACACTTTTCCAAAAACAAGCTCTAAATCATGTTGAAATACAGAAATAAACACTTTTCCATAAACAAGCTCTAAATCATGTTTGATGCACTCTGGAAGTTAATTTTTTTTCAGTACTGTTTAATCAGGATGTTAGGAACACTGTGGACAGTTTTCAGCAAGTTGCAACATTGAAATACAGAAATTGACACTTTTCCAAAAACAAGCTCCAAATCATGTTGAAATACAGAAATAAACACTTTTCCAAAAACAAGCTCTAAATCATGTTTGATGCACTCTGGAAGGTAATTTTTTTTCAGTACTGTTTAATCAGGATGTTAGGAACACTGTGGACAGTTTTCAGCAAGTTGCAACATTGAAATACAGAAATAAACACTTTTCCAAAAACAAGCTCTAAATCATGTTGAAAAACAGAAATAAGCACTTTTCAAAAACAAGCTTCAAATCATGTTGAAATACAGAAATTGACACTTTTCCAAAAACAAGCTCCAAATCATGTTGAAATACAGAAATAAACACTTTTCCATAAACAAGCTCTAAATCATGTTTGATGCACTCTGGAAGTTAATTTTTTTTCAGGACTGTTTAATCAGGATGTTAGGAACACTGTGGACAGTTTTCAGCAAGTTGCAACATTGAAATACAGAAATAAACACTTTCCAAAAACAAGCTCTAAATCATGTTGAAATACAGAAATTAACACTTTTCCAAAAACAAGCTATAATTCATGTTGAAATACAGAAATTAACACTTTTCCAAAAACAAGCTCCAAATCATGTTGAAATACAGAAATAAACACTTTTCCAAAAACAAGCTCTAAATCATGTTTGATGCACTCTGGAAGTTAATTTTTTTTCAGTACTGTTTAATCAGGATGTTAGGAACACTGTGGACAGTTTTCAGCAAGTTGCAACATTGAAATACAGAAATAAACACTTTTCCAAAAACAAGCTCTAAATCATGTTGAAATAGAGAAATAAACACTTTTCCAAAAACAAGCTCTAAATCATGTTGAAATACAGAAATAAACACTTTTCCATAAACAAGCTCTAAATCATGTTTGATGCACTCTGGAAGTTAATTTTTTTTCAGTACTGTTTAATCAGGATGTTAGGAACACTGTGGACAGTTTTCAGCAAGTTGCAACATTGAAATACAGAAATAAACACTTTTCCAAAAACAAGCTCTAAATCATGTTGAAAAACAGAAATAAGCACTTTTCAAAAACAAGCTTCAAATCATGTTGAAATACAGAAATTGACACTTTTCCAAAAACAAGCTCCAAATCATGTTGAAATACAGAAATAAACACTTTTCCATAAACAAGCTCTAAATCATGTTTGATGCACTCTGGAAGTTAATTTTTTTTCAGTACTGTTTAATCAGGATGTTAGGAACACTGTGGACAGTTTTCAGCAAGTTGCAACATTGAAATACAGAAATTGACACTTTTCCAAAAACAAGCTCTAAATCATGTTTGATGCACTCTGGAAGTTAATTTTTTTTCAGTACTGTTTAATCAGGATGTTAGGAACACTGTGGACAGTTTTCAGCAAGTTGCAACATTGAAATACAGAAATAAACACTTTTCCAAAAACAAGCTCTAAATCATGTTGAAATACAGAAATAAACACTTTTCCAAAAACAAGCTCTAAATCATGTTGAAATACAGAAATTAACACTTTTCCAAAAACAAGCTCCAAATCATGTTGAAATACAGAAATAAACACTTTTCCAAAAACAAGCTCTAAATCATGTTTGATGCACTCTGGAAGTTAATTTTTTTTCAGTACTGTTTAATCAGGATGTTAGGAACACTGTGGACAGTTTTCAGCAAGTTGCAACATTGAAATACAGAAATAAACACTTTTCCAAAAACAAGCTCTAAATCATGTTGAAAAACAGAAATAAGCACTTTTCAAAAACAAGCTTCAAATCATGTTGAAATACAGAAATGGACACTTTTCCAAAAACAAGCTCCAAATCATGTTGAAATACAGAAATAAACACTTTTCCATAAACAAGCTCTAAATCATGTTTGATGCACTCTGGAAGTTAATTTTTTTTCAGTACTGTTTAATCAGGATGTTAGGAACACTGTGGACAGTTTTCAGCAAGTTGCAACATTGAAATACAGAAATAAACACTTTTCCAAAAACAAGCTCTAAATCATGTTGAAATACAGAAATAACAATTTTCCAAAAACAAGCTCAATTCATGTTGAAATACAGAAATTAACACTTTTCCAAAAACAAGCTCCAAATCATGTTGAAATACAGAAATAAACACTTTTCCAAAAACAAGCTCTAAATCATGTTTGATGCACTCTGGAAGTTAATTTTTTTTCAGTACTGTTTAATCAGGATGTTAGGAACACTGTGGACAGTTTTCAGCAAGTTGCAACATTGAAATACAGAAATTGACACTTTTCCAAAAACAAGCTCCAAATCATGTTGAAATACAGAAATAAACACTTTTCCAAAAACAAGCTCTAAATCATGTTTGATGCACTCTGGAAGTTAATTTTTTTTCAGTACTCTTTAATCAGGATGTTAGGAACACTGTGGACAGTTTTCAGCAAGTTGCAACATTGAAATACAGAAATAAACACTTTTCCAAAAACAAGCTCTAAATCATGTTTGATGCACTCTGGAAGTTAATTTTTTTTCAGTACTGTTTAATCAGGATGTTAGGAACACTGTGGACAGTTTTCAGCAAGTTGCAACATTGAAATACAGAAATAAACACTTTTCCAAAAACAAGCTCTAAATCATGTTGAAATACAGAAATGAACACTTTTCCAAAAACAAGCTCTAAATCATGTTGAAATACAGAAATTAACACTTTTCCAAAAACAAGCTCCAAATCATGTTGAAATACAGAAATTGACACTTTTCCATAAACAAGCTCTAAATCATGTTTGATGCACTCTGGAAGTTAATTTTTTTTCAGTACTGTTTAATCAGGATGTTAGGAACACTGTGGACAGTTTTCAGCAAGTTGCAACATTGAAATACAGAAATAAACACTTTTCCAAAAACAAGCTCTAAATCATGTTGAAAAACAGAAATAAGCACTTTTCAAAAACAAGCTTTAAATCATGTTGAAATACAGAAATAAGCACTTTTCAAAAACAAGCTCCAAATCATGTTGAAATACAGAAATTAACACTTTTCCATAAACAAGCTCTAAATCATGTTTGATGCACTCTGGAAGTTATTTTTTTTCAGTACTGTTTAATCAGGATGTTAGGAACACTGTGGACAGTTTTCAGCAAGTTGCAACATTGAAATACAGAAATTGACACTTTTCCAAAAACAAGCTCCAAATCATGTTGAAATACAGAAATAAACACTTTTCCAAAAACAAGCTCTAAATCATGTTTGATGCACTCTGGAAGGTAATTTTTTTTCAGTACTGTTTAATCAGGATGTTAGGAACACTGTGGACAGTTTTCAGCAAGTTGCAACATTGAAATACAGAAATAAACACTTTTCCAAAAACAAGCTCTAAATCATGTTGAAAAACAGAAATAAGCACTTTTCAAAAACAAGCTTCAAATCATGTTGAAATACAGAAATGGACAATTTCCAAAAACAAGCTCCAAATCATGTTGAAATACAGAAATAAACACTTTTCCAAAAACAAGCTCTAAATCATGTTTGATGCACTCTGGAAGTTAATTTTTTTCAGTACTGTTTAATCAGGATGTTAGGAACACTGTGGACAGTTTTCAGCAAGTTGCAACATTGAAATACAGAAATAAACACTTTTCCAAAAACAAGCTCTAAATCATGTTGAAAAACAGAAATAAGCACTTTTCAAAAACAAGCTTTAAATCATGTTGAAATACAGAAATAAGCACTTTTCAAAAACAAGCTCCAAATCATGTTGAAATACAGAAATAAACACTTTTCCATAAACAAGCTCTAAATCATGTTTGATGCACTCTGGAAGTTAATTTTTTTTCAGTACTGTTTAATCAGGATGTTAGGAACACTGTGGACAGTTTTCAGCAAGTTGCAACATTGAAATACAGAAATTGACACTTTTCCAAAAACAAGCTCCAAATCATGTTGAAATACAGAAATAAACACTTTTCCAAAAACAAGCTCTAAATCATGTTTGATGCACTCTGGAAGGTAATTTTTTTTCAGTACTGTTTAATCAGGATGTTAGGAACACTGTGGACAGTTTTCAGCAAGTTGCAACATTGAAATACAGAAATAAACACTTTTCCAAAAACAAGCTCTAAATCATGTTGAAAAACAGAAATAAGCACTTTTCAAAAACAAGCTTCAAATCATGTTGAAATACAGAAATGGACAATTTTCCAAAAACAAGCTCCAAATCATGTTGAAATACAGAAATAAACACTTTTCCAAAAACAAGCTCTAAATCATGTTTGATGCACTCTGGAAGTTAATTTTTTTTCAGTACTGTTTAATCAGGATGTTAGGAACACTGTGGACAGTTTTCAGCAAGTTGCAACATTGAAATACAGAAATAAACACTTTTCCAAAAACAAGCTCTAAATCATGTTGAAATACAGAAATGAACACTTTTCCAAAAACAAGCTCTAATTCATGTTGAAATACAGAAATTAACACTTTTCCAAAAACAAGCTTCAAATCATGTTGAAATACAGAAATTGACACATTTCCATAAACAAGCTCTAAATCATGTTTGATGCACTCTGGAAGTTAATTTTTTTTCAGTACTGTTTAATCAGGATGTTAGGAACACTGTGGACAGTTTTCAGCAAGTTGCAACATTGAAATACAGAAATAAACACTTTTCCAAAAACAAGCTCTAAATCATGTTGAAAAACAGAAATAAGCACTTTTCAAAAACAAGCTTTAAATCATGTTGAAATACAGAAATAAGCACTTTTCAAAAACAAGCTCCAAATCATGTTGAAATACAGAAATTAACACTTTTCCATAAACAAGCTCTAAATCATGTTTGATGCACTCTGGAAGTTATTTTTTTTCAGTACTGTTTAATCAGGATGTTAGGAACACTGTGGACAGTTTTCAGCAAGTTGCAACATTGAAATACAGAAATTGACACTTTTCCAAAAACAAGCTCCAAATCATGTTGAAATACAGAAATAAACACTTTTCCAAAAACAAGCTCTAAATCATGTTTGATGCACTCTGGAAGGTAATTTTTTTTCAGTACTGTTTAATCAGGATGTTAGGAACACTGTGGACAGTTTTCAGCAAGTTGCAACATTGAAATACAGAAATAAACACTTTTCCAAAAACAAGCTCTAAATCATGTTGAAAAACAGAAATAAGCACTTTTCAAAAACAAGCTTCAAATCATGTTGAAATACAGAAATTGACACTTTTCCAAAAACAAGCTCCAAATCATGTTGAAATACAGAAATAAACACTTTTCCAAAAACAAGCTCTAAATCATGTTTGATGCACTCTGGAAGGTAATTTTTTTTCAGTACTGTTTAATCAGGATGTTAGGAACACTGTGGACAGTTTTCAGCAAGTTGCAACATTGAAATACAGAAATAAACACTTTTCCAAAAACAAGCTCTAAATCATGTTGAAAAACAGAAATAAGCACTTTTCAAAAACAAGCTTCAAATCATGTTGAAATACAGAAATTGACACTTTTCCAAAAACAAGCTCCAAATCATGTTGAAATACAGAAATAAACACTTTTCCATAAACAAGCTCTAAATCATGTTTGATGCACTCTGGAAGTTAATTTTTTTTCAGTACTGTTTAATCAGGATGTTAGGAACACTGTGGACAGTTTTCAGCAAGTTGCAACATTGAAATACAGAAATAAACACTTTTCCAAAAACAAGCTCTAAATCATGTTGAAATACAGAAATTAACAATTTTCCAAAAACAAGCTCTAATTCATGTTGAAATACAGAAATTAACACTTTTCCAAAAACAAGCTCCAAATCATGTTGAAATACAGAAATTGACACTTTTCCAAAAACAAGCTCTAAATCATGTTTGATGCACTCTGGAAGTAAATTTTTTTTCAGTACTGTTTAATCAGGATGTTAGGAACACTGTGGACAGTTTTCAGCAAGTTGCAACATTGAAATACAGAAATTGACACTTTTCCATAAACAAGCTCCAAATCATGTTGAAATACAGAAATAAACACTTTTCCAAAAACAAGCTCTAAATCATGTTTGATGCACTCTGGAAGTTAATTTTTTTTCAGTACTCTTTAATCAGGATGTTAGGAACACTGTGGAGAGTTTTCAGCAAGTTGCAACATTGAAATACAGAAATAAACACTTTTCCAAAAACAAGCTCTAAATCATGTTGAAAAACAGAAATAAGCACTTTTCAAAAACAAGCTTCAAATCATGTTGAAATACAGAAATTGACACTTTTCCAAAAACAAGCTCCAAATCATGTTGAAATACAGAAATAAACACTTTTCCATAAACAAGCTCTAAATCATGTTTGATGCACTCTGGAAGTTAATTTTTTTTCAGTACTGTTTAATCAGGATGTTAGGAACACTGTGGACAGTTTTCAGCAAGTTGCAACATTGAAATACAGAAATAAACACTTTTCCAAAAACAAGCTCTAAATCATGTTGAAAAACAGAAATAAGCACTTTTCAAAAACAAGCTTTAAATCATGTTGAAATACAGAAATTGACACTTTTCCAAAAACAAGCTCCAAATCATGTTGAAATACAGAAATAAACACTTTTCCATAAACAAGCTCTAAATCATGTTTGATGCACTCTGGAAGTTAATTTTTTTTCAGTACTGTTTGATCAGGATGTTAGGAACACTGTGGACAGTTTTCAGCAAGTTGCAACATTGAAATACAGAAATAAACACTTTTCCAAAAACAAGCTCTAAATCATGTTGAAAAACAGAAATAAGCACTTTTCAAAAACAAGCTTCAAATCATGTTGAAATACAGAAATTGACACTTTTCCAAAAACAAGCTCCAAATCATGTTGAAATACAGAAATAAACACTTTTCCATAAACAAGCTCTAAATCATGTTTGATGCACTCTGGAAGTTAATTTTTTTCAGGACTGTTTAATCAGGATGTTAGGAACACTGTGGACAGTTTTCAGCAAGTTGCAACATTGAAATACAGAAATTGACACTTTTCCAAAAACAAGCTCCAAATCATGTTGAAATACAGAAATAAACACTTTTCCAAAAACAAGCTCTAAATCATGTTTGATGCACTCTGGAAGTTAATTTTTTTTCAGTACTGTTTAATCAGGATGTTAGGAACACTGTGGACAGTTTTCAGCAAGTTGCAACATTGAAATACAGAAATAAACACTTTTCCAAAAACAAGCTCTAAATCATGTTGAAAAACAGAAATAAGCACTTTTCAAAAACAAGCTTCAAATCATGTTGAAATACAGAAATTGACACTTTTCCAAAAACAAGCTCCAAATCATGTTGAAATACAGAAATAAACACTTTTCCATAAACAAGCTCTAAATCATGTTTGATGCACTCTGGAAGTTAATTTTTTTTCAGTACTGTTTAATCAGGATGTTAGGAACACTGTGGACAGTTTTCAGCAAGTTGCAACATTGAAATACAGAAATTGACACTTTTCCATAAACAAGCTCCAAATCATGTTGAAATACAGAAATAAACACTTTTCCAAAAACAAGCTCTAAATCATGTTTGATGCACTCTGGAAGTTAATTTTTTTTCAGTACTCTTTAATCAGGATGTTAGGAACACTGTGGAGAGTTTTCAGCAAGTTGCAACATTGAAATACAGAAATAAACACTTTTCCAAAAACAAGCTCTAAATCATGTTGAAAAACAGAAATAAGCACTTTTCAAAAACAAGCTTCAAATCATGTTGAAATACAGAAATTGACACTTTTCCAAAAACAAGCTCCAAATCATGTTGAAATACAGAAATAAACACTTTTCCATAAACAAGCTCTAAATCATGTTTGATGCACTCTGGAAGTTAATTTTTTTTCAGTACTGTTTAATCAGGATGTTAGGAACACTGTGGACAGTTTTCAGCAAGTTGCAACATTGAAATACAGAAATAAACACTTTTCCAAAAACAAGCTCTAAATCATGTTGAAAAACAGAAATAAGCACTTTTCAAAAACAAGCTTCTAAATCATGTTGAAATACAGAAATTGACACTTTTCCAAAAACAAGCTCCAAATCATGTTGAAATACAGAAATAAACACTTTTCCATAAACAAGCTCTAAATCATGTTTGATGCACTCTGGAAGTAAATTTTTTTTCAGTACTGTTTAATCAGGATGTTAGGAACACTGTGGACAGTTTTCAGCAAGTTGCAACATTGAAATACAGAAATTGACACTTTTCCATAAACAAGCTCCAAATCATGTTGAAATACAGAAATAAACACTTTTCCAAAAACAAGCTCTAAATCATGTTTGATGCACTCTGGAAGTTAATTTTTTTTCAGTACTCTTTAATCAGGATGTTAGGAACACTGTGGACAGTTTTCAGCAAGTTGCAACATTGAAATACAGAAATAAACACTTTTCCAAAAACAAGCTCTAAATCATGTTGAAAAACAGAAATAAGCACTTTTCAAAAACAAGCTTCAAATCATGTTGAAATACAGAAATTGACACTTTTCCAAAAACAAGCTCCAAATCATGTTGAAATACAGAAATAAACACTTTTCCATAAACAAGCTCTAAATCATGTTTGATGCACTCTGGAAGTTAATTTTTTTTCAGTACTGTTTAATCAGGATGTTAGGAACACTGTGGACAGTTTTCAGCAAGTTGCAACATTGAAATTCAGAAATAAACACTTTTCCAAAAAACAAGCTCTAAATCATGTTTGATGCACTCTGGAAGTTAATTTTTTTTCAGTACTGTTTAATCAGGATGTTAGGAACACTGTGGACAGTTTTCAGCAAGTTGCAACATTGAAATACAGAAATAAACACTTTTCCAAAAACAAGCTCTAAATCATGTTGAAAAACAGAAATAAGCACTTTTCAAAAACAAGCTTCAAATCATGTTGAAATACAGAAATTGACACTTTTCCAAAAACAAGCTCCAAATCATGTTGAAATACAGAAATAAACACTTTTCCATAAACAAGCTCTAAATCATGTTTGATGCACTCTGGAAGTAAATTTTTTTTCAGTACTGTTTAATCAGGATGTTAGGAACACTGTGGACAGTTTTCAGCAAGTTGCAACATTGAAATACAGAAATTGACACTTTTCCATAAACAAGCTCCAAATCATGTTGAAATACAGAAATAAACACTTTTCCAAAAACAAGCTCTAAATCATGTTTGATGCACTCTGGTAGTTATTTTTTTTCAGTACTCTTTAACCTGTTGGGGATGGGGGCGCTGTTTAGACTATTTATGCTAATGTGGCTAATTTTTTAAACGGCTTCCCACAAAATCCTTGATCGTACAATATGCATATTATTATTATTATTGGATAGAAAACAGTCTATAGTTTCTATAGGAGTTGAAATTTTGTCTCTAAGTGGAACAGAGCCCATTCTACAGCAATTTCCCTGACATGGAGTCAGATTTGAGAAACGTTGGCCACTTTTCTGAAGTCATTTAAACGGGCACTGTCGTTGCTATGACTATACGGACACTTCTTACGTCTTCCCCTGGATGCCTTTACGTGATGACGATTCCAACGGGCTCGATTGCTCGTTCACAGGCACTACAAATGAAAAAAACCTTTAGCTAGCAAGTCTTTTCTTGCTGCGTAACGCGCGTGGAAGACACCGACCCTCTCCTGTTCCAAGCATTAGTTTAGCCTGTTATATTTCTCCGGTCATCTTTTCACTCGTTATAGGAGTTACAAACATCACAAAGTAGTTAATTTAAAGCGTTTTATAGCAATTTATATCCGTTTAGTGCGATTTTGGGACATTTATTTTTGCAACGATGTGAAAAGTTGGGAACGCTTTTCAGTTCATCCCGAACGTAGTTGACATTTCCACATGGCAAGAGGACAGCTTTCCACCAAAAGACGATTTCTCCCAAGAAAGGATCCTTTGCCCAAGATACTGATGGAAGAACAGCTCAAGGTAGGACATTTTTATTATGATAAATCGTGTTTCTGTCGAAACATTTTAGTGGCTTAGGACGCCATGTTTTTTGACGTAGCTTCGCTTGGCGCAAACTGTATTGAAAAGTAAGGATAAATTAAAAAATGTAATAACGCAATTGTATTAAGAATTAAATTGTCTATCAATCCCTGTCCACCCTATATTTTTTAGTCACGTTTATGAGTATTTATGTATAAGAGTAGATCACTGTCTAAGTGGCGCAAGGACGTTTTCTTTACCAGCTTGTCTACATTTCACATTGTCTAACCATGATTTTGGTGGCTAAATATAAACATTTTCGATCAAACTGTATATGCATGTTGTAATGTGATGTTACAGGAGTGTCATCGGAAGAATTCTGAGAAGGTTAGTGAAAAAATTAATATCTTTTGGCGATGTTGACTTTTATCGCTCACTTTGGCTAGAATCAATGCTGGGCTGCTATGTGCTATGTGCTACGCTAATATAACGATTTATTGTGTTTTCGCTGTAAGACACTTAGAAAATCTGAAATATTGTCTGTATTCACAGGATCTGTGTCTTTCGATTCGTGTATGCTGTGTATTTTTACGAAATGTTTGATGATTAGTAGTTAGGTAAACACGTTGCTCATTGTAATTATTCTAGTCCATTTGTGATGGTGGGTGCAATTGTAAACTATGCCATATACCTGAAATATGCACTTTTTTCTAACAAAACCTATCCCATACCATAAATATGTTATCAGACTGTCATCTAATGAGTTTTTTTGTTGGTTAGGGGCTATAAATATCTTAGTTTAGCCGAATTGGTGATGGCTACTGGTGTTGGTGGACAAATAAAAGATGGTGGAATATGCTAATGTGTTTTTAGGTAATAGATGTACATCTTTACATATTGTGTCTTCCCTGTAAAACATTTTAAAAATCGGAAATGTTGACTGGATTCATAAGATCTGTGTCTTTCATTAGCTGTATTGGACTTTAATGTGTGAAAGTTAAATATTTTAAAAAAATATTTTTTTTGAATTTCGCGGCACTGGTTTTTCAGTGGGGGGGGGGGGGGGTGTGCCGCTAGCGCCACGCTGATCCTAGACAGGTTAATCAGGATGTTAGGAACACTGTGGACAGTTTTCAGCAAGTTGCAACATTGAAATACAGAAATAAACACTTTTCCAAAAACAAGCTCTAAATCATGTTGAAAAACAGAAATAAGCACTTTTCAAAAACAAGCTTCAAATCATGTTGAAATACAGAAATTGACACTTTTCCAAAAACAAGCTCCAAATCATGTTGAAATACAGAAATAAACACTTTTCCATAAACAAGCTCTAAATCATGTTTGATGCACTCTGGAAGGTAATTTTTTTTCAGTACTGTTTAATCAGGATGTTAGGAACACTGTGGACAGTTTTCAGCAAGTTGCAACATTGAAATACAGAAATAAACACTTTTCCAAAAACAAGCTCTAAATCATGTTGAAAAACAGAAATAAGCACTTTTCAAAAACAAGCTTCAAATCATGTTGAAATACAGAAATTGACACTTTTCCAAAAACAAGCTCCAAATCATGTTGAAATACAGAAATAAACACTTTTCCATAAACAAGCTCTAAATCATGTTTGATGCACTCTGGAAGTTAATTTTTTTTCAGTACTGTTTAATCAGGATGTTAGGAACACTGTGGACAGTTTTCAGCAAGTTGCAACATTGAAATACAGAAATTGACACTTTTCCATAAACAAGCTCTAAATCATGTTTGATGCACTCTGGAAGTTAATTTTTTTTCAGTACTGTTTAATCAGGATGTTAGGAACACTGTGGACAGTTTTCAGCAAGTTGCAACATTGAAATACAGAAATAAACACTTTTCCAAAAACAAGCTCTAAATCATGTTGAAAAACAGAAATAAGCACTTTTCAAAAACAAGCTTCAAATCATGTTGAAATACAGAAATTGACACTTTTCCAAAAACAAGCTCCAAATCATGTTGAAATACAGAAATAAACACTTTTCCAAAAACAAGCTCTAAATCATGTTTGATGCACTCTGGAAGTTAATTTTTTTTCAGTACTGTTTAATCAGGATGTTAGGAACACTGTGGACAGTTTTCAGCAAGTTGCAACATTGAAATACAGAAATAAACACTTTTCCAAAAACAAGCTCTAAATCATGTTGAAATACAGAAATTAACAATTTTCCAAAAACAAGCTCTAATTCATGTTGAAATACAGAAATTAACACTTTTCCAAAAACAAGCTCCAAATCATGTTGAAATACAGAAATTGACACTTTTCCAAAAACAAGCTCTAAATCATGTTTGATGCACTCTGGAAGTAATTTTTTTTTCAGTACTGTTTAATCAGGATGTTAGGAACACTGTGGACAGTTTTCAGCAAGTTGCAACATTGAAATACAGAAATTGACACTTTTCCATAAACAAGCTCCAAATCATGTTGAAATACAGAAATAAACACTTTTCCAAAAACAAGCTCTAAATCATGTTTGATGCACTCTGGAAGTTAATTTTTTTTCAGTACTCTTTAATCAGGATGTTAGGAACACTGTGGAGAGTTTTCAGCAAGTTGCAACATTGAAATACAGAAATAAACACTTTTCCAAAAACAAGCTCTAAATCATGTTGAAAAACAGAAATAAGCACTTTTCAAAAACAAGCTTCAAATCATGTTGAAATACAGAAATTGACACTTTTCCAAAAACAAGCTCCAAATCATGTTGAAATACAGAAATAAACACTTTTCCATAAACAAGCTCTAAATCATGTTTGATGCACTCTGGAAGTTAATTTTTTTTCAGTACTGTTTAATCAGGATGTTAGGAACACTGTGGACAGTTTTCAGCAAGTTGCAACATTGAAATACAGAAATAAACACTTTTCCAAAAACAAGCTCTAAATCATGTTGAAAAACAGAAATAAGCACTTTTCAAAAACAAGCTTCAAATCATGTTGAAATACAGAAATTGACACTTTTCCAAAAACAAGCTCCAAATCATGTTGAAATACAGAAATAAACACTTTTCCATAAACAAGCTCTAAATCATGTTTGATGCACTCTGGAAGTTAATTTTTTTTCAGTACTGTTTAATCAGGATGTTAGGAACACTGTGGACAGTTTTCAGCAAGTTGCAACATTGAAATACAGAAATAAACACTTTTCCAAAAACAAGCTCTAAATCATGTTGAAATACAGAAATTAACACTTTTCCAAAAACAAGCTCTAAATCATGTTGAAATACAGAAATTAACACTTTTCCAAAAACAAGCTCCAAATCATGTTGAAATACAGAAATAAACACTTTTCCATAAACAAGCTCTAAATCATGTTTGATGCACTCTGGAAGTTAATTTTTTTTCAGTACTGTTTAATCAGGATGTTAGGAACACTGTGGACAGTTTTCAGCAAGTTGCAACATTGAAATACAGAAATAAACACTTTTCCAAAAACAAGCTCTAAATCATGTTGAAATAGAGAAATAAACACTTTTCCAAAAACAAGCTCTAAATCATGTTGAAATACAGAAATAAACACTTTTCCATAAACAAGCTCTAAATCATGTTTGATGCACTCTGGAAGTTAATTTTTTTTCAGTACTGTTTAATCAGGATGTTAGGAACACTGTGGACAGTTTTCAGCAAGTTGCAACATTGAAATACAGAAATTGACACTTTTCCAAAAACAAGCTCCAAATCATGTTGAAATACAGAAATAAACACTTTTCCAAAAACAAGCTCTAAATCATGTTTGATGCACTCTGGAAGGTAATTTTTTTTCAGTACTGTTTAATCAGGATGTTAGGAACACTGTGGACAGTTTTCAGCAAGTTGCAACATTGAAATACAGAAATAAACACTTTTCCAAAAACAAGCTCTAAATCATGTTGAAAAACAGAAATAAGCACTTTTCAAAAACAAGCTTCAAATCATGTTGAAATACAGAAATTGACACTTTTCCAAAAACAAGCTCCAAATCATGTTGAAATACAGAAATAAACACTTTTCCATAAACAAGCTCTAAATCATGTTTGATGCACTCTGGAAGTTAATTTTTTTTCAGTACTGTTTAATCAGGATGTTAGGAACACTGTGGACAGTTTTCAGCAAGTTGCAACATTGAAATACAGAAATTGACACTTTTCCAAAAACAAGCTCCAAATCATGTTGAAATACAGAAATAAACACTTTTCCAAAAACAAGCTCTAAATCATGTTTGATGCACTCTGGAAGTTAATTTTTTTTCAGTACTCTTTAATCAGGATGTTAGGAACACTGTGGAGAGTTTTCAGCAAGTTGCAACATTGAAATACAGAAATAAACACTTTTCCAAAAACAAGCTCTAAATCATGTTGAAAAACAGAAATAAGCACTTTTCAAAAACAAGCTTCAAATCATGTTGAAATACAGAAATTGACACTTTTCCAAAAACAAGCTCCAAATCATGTTGAAATACAGAAATAAACACTTTTCCATAAACAAGCTCTAAATCATGTTTGATGCACTCTGGAAGTTAATTTTTTTTCAGTACTGTTTAATCAGGATGTTAGGAACACTGTGGACAGTTTTCAGCAAGTTGCAACATTGAAATACAGAAATAAACACTTTTCCAAAAACAAGCTCTAAATCATGTTGAAAAACAGAAATAAGCACTTTTCAAAAACAAGCTTTAAATCATGTTGAAATACAGAAATTGACACTTTTCCAAAAACAAGCTCCAAATCATGTTGAAATACAGAAATAAACACTTTTCCATAAACAAGCTCTAAATCATGTTTGATGCACTCTGGAAGTTAATTTTTTTTCAGTACTGTTTGATCAGGATGTTAGGAACACTGTGGACAGTTTTCAGCAAGTTGCAACATTGAAATACAGAAATAAACACTTTTCCAAAAACAAGCTCTAAATCATGTTGAAAAACAGAAATAAGCACTTTTCAAAAACAAGCTTCAAATCATGTTGAAATACAGAAATTGACACTTTTCCAAAAACAAGCTCCAAATCATGTTGAAATACAGAAATAAACACTTTTCCATAAACAAGCTCTAAATCATGTTTGATGCACTCTGGAAGTTAATTTTTTTTCAGGACTGTTTAATCAGGATGTTAGGAACACTGTGGACAGTTTTCAGCAAGTTGCAACATTGAAATACAGAAATAAACACTTTCCAAAAACAAGCTCTAAATCATGTTGAAATACAGAAATTAACACTTTTCCAAAAACAAGCTCTAATTCATGTTGAAATACAGAAATTAACACTTTTCCAAAAACAAGCTCCAAATCATGTTGAAATACAGAAATTGACACTTTTCCAAAAACAAGCTCTAAATCATGTTTGATGCACTCTGGAAGTTAATTTTTTTTCAGTACTGTTTAATCAGGATGTTAGGAACACTGTGGACAGTTTTCAGCAAGTTGCAACATTGAAATACAGAAATAAACACTTTTCCAAAAACAAGCTCTAAATCATGTTTGATGCACTCTGGAAGTTAATTTTTTTTCAGTACTGTTTAACCAGGATGTTAGGAACACTGTGGACAGTTTTCAGCAAGTTGCAACATTGAAATACAGAAATAAACACTTTTCCAAAAACAGGCTCTAAATCATGTTGAAATACAGAAATTAACACTTTTCCAAAAACAAGCTCTAATTCATGTTGAAATACAGAAATTAACACTTTTCCAAAAACAAGCTCCAAATCATGTTGAAATACAGAAATTGACACTTTTCCATAAACAAGCTCTAAATCATGTTTGATGCACTCTGGAAGTTAATTTTTTTTCAGTACTGTTTAATCAGGATGTTAGGAACACTGTGGACAGTTTTCAGCAAGTTGCAACATTGAAATACAGAAATAAACACTTTTCCAAAAACAAGCTCTAAATCATGTTGAAAAACAGAAATAAGCACTTTTCAAAAACAAGCTTTAAATCATGTTGAAATACAGAAATAAGCACTTTTCAAAAACAAGCTCCAAATCATGTTGAAATACAGAAATTAACACTTTTCCATAAACAAGCTCTAAATCATGTTTGATGCACTCTGGAAGTTATTTTTTTTCAGTACTGTTTAATCAGGATGTTAGGAACACTGTGGACAGTTTTCAGCAAGTTGCAACATTGAAATACAGAAATTGACACTTTTCCAAAAACAAGCTCCAAATCATGTTGAAATACAGAAATAAACACTTTTCCAAAAACAAGCTCTAAATCATGTTTGATGCACTCTGGAAGGTAATTTTTTTTCAGTACTGTTTAATCAGGATGTTAGGAACACTGTGGACAGTTTTCAGCAAGTTGCAACATTGAAATACAGAAATAAACACTTTTCCAAAAACAAGCTCTAAATCATGTTGAAAAACAGAAATAAGCACTTTTCAAAAACAAGCTTCAAATCATGTTGAAATACAGAAATTGACACTTTTCCAAAAACAAGCTCCAAATCATGTTGAAATACAGAAATAAACACTTTTCCATAAACAAGCTCTAAATCATGTTTGATGCACTCTGGAAGTTAATTTTTTTTCAGTACTGTTTAATCAGGATGTTAGGAACACTGTGGACAGTTTTCAGCAAGTTGCAACATTGAAATACAGAAATTGACACTTTTCCAAAAACAAGCTCCAAATCATGTTGAAATACAGAAATAAACACTTTTCCAAAAACAAGCTCTAAATCATGTTTGATGCACTCTGGAAGTTAATTTTTTTTCAGTACTCTTTAATCAGGATGTTAGGAACACTGTGGAGAGTTTTCAGCAAGTTGCAACATTGAAATACAGAAATAAACACTTTTCCAAAAACAAGCTCTAAATCATGTTGAAAAACAGAAATAAGCACTTTTCAAAAACAAGCTTCAAATCATGTTGAAATACAGAAATTGACACTTTTCCAAAAACAAGCTCCAAATCATGTTGAAATACAGAAATAAACACTTTTCCATAAACAAGCTCTAAATCATGTTTGATGCACTCTGGAAGTTAATTTTTTTTCAGTACTGTTTAATCAGGATGTTAGGAACACTGTGGACAGTTTTCAGCAAGTTGCAACATTGAAATACAGAAATAAACACTTTTCCAAAAACAAGCTCTAAATCATGTTGAAAAACAGAAATAAGCACTTTTCAAAAACAAGCTTTAAATCATGTTGAAATACAGAAATTGACACTTTTCCAAAAACAAGCTCCAAATCATGTTGAAATACAGAAATAAACACTTTTCCATAAACAAGCTCTAAATCATGTTTGATGCACTCTGGAAGTTAATTTTTTTTCAGTACTGTTTGATCAGGATGTTAGGAACACTGTGGACAGTTTTCAGCAAGTTGCAACATTGAAATACAGAAATAAACACTTTTCCAAAAACAAGCTCTAAATCATGTTGAAAAACAGAAATAAGCACTTTTCAAAAACAAGCTTCAAATCATGTTGAAATACAGAAATTGACACTTTTCCAAAAACAAGCTCCAAATCATGTTGAAATACAGAAATAAACACTTTTCCATAAACAAGCTCTAAATCATGTTTGATGCACTCTGGAAGTTAATTTTTTTTCAGGACTGTTTAATCAGGATGTTAGGAACACTGTGGACAGTTTTCAGCAAGTTGCAACATTGAAATACAGAAATAAACACTTTCCAAAAACAAGCTCTAAATCATGTTGAAATACAGAAATTAACACTTTTCCAAAAACAAGCTCTAATTCATGTTGAAATACAGAAATTAACACTTTTCCAAAAACAAGCTCCAAATCATGTTGAAATACAGAAATTGACACTTTTCCAAAAACAAGCTCTAAATCATGTTTGATGCACTCTGGAAGTTAATTTTTTTTCAGTACTGTTTAATCAGGATGTTAGGAACACTGTGGACAGTTTTCAGCAAGTTGCAACATTGAAATACAGAAATAAACACTTTTCCAAAAACAAGCTCTAAATCATGTTTGATGCACTCTGGAAGTTAATTTTTTTTCAGTACTGTTTAATCAGGATGTTAGGAACACTGTGGACAGTTTTCAGCAAGTTGCAACATTGAAATACAGAAATAAACACTTTTCCAAAAACAGGCTCTAAATCATGTTGAAATACAGAAATTAACACTTTTCCAAAAACAAGCTCTAATTCATGTTGAAATACAGAAATTAACACTTTTCCAAAAACAAGCTTCAAATCATGTTGAAATACAGAAATTGACACATTTCCATAAACAAGCTCTAAATCATGTTTGATGCACTCTGGAAGTTAATTTTTTTTCAGTACTGTTTAATCAGGATGTTAGGAACACTGTGGACAGTTTTCAGCAAGTTGCAACATTGAAATACAGAAATAAACACTTTTCCAAAAACAAGCTCTAAATCATGTTGAAAAACAGAAATAAGCACTTTTCAAAAACAAGCTTTAAATCATGTTGAAATACAGAAATAAGCACTTTTCAAAAACAAGCTCCAAATCATGTTGAAATACAGAAATTAACACTTTTCCATAAACAAGCTCTAAATCATGTTTGATGCACTCTGGAAGTTATTTTTTTTCAGTACTGTTTAATCAGGATGTTAGGAACACTGTGGACAGTTTTCAGCAAGTTGCAACATTGAAATACAGAAATTGACACTTTTCCAAAAACAAGCTCCAAATCATGTTGAAATACAGAAATAAACACTTTTCCAAAAACAAGCTCTAAATCATGTTTGATGCACTCTGGAAGGTAATTTTTTTTCAGTACTGTTTAATCAGGATGTTAGGAACACTGTGGACAGTTTTCAGCAAGTTGCAACATTGAAATACAGAAATAAACACTTTTCCAAAAACAAGCTCTAAATCATGTTGAAAAACAGAAATAAGCACTTTTCAAAAACAAGCTTCAAATCATGTTGAAATACAGAAATTGACACTTTTCCAAAAACAAGCTCCAAATCATGTTGAAATACAGAAATAAACACTTTTCCATAAACAAGCTCTAAATCATGTTTGATGCACTCTGGAAGTTAATTTTTTTTCAGTACTGTTTAATCAGGATGTTAGGAACACTGTGGACAGTTTTCAGCAAGTTGCAACATTGAAATACAGAAATAAACACTTTTCCAAAAACAAGCTCTAAATCATGTTGAAATACAGAAATTAACAATTTTCCAAAAACAAGCTCTAATTCATGTTGAAATACAGAAATTAACACTTTTCCAAAAACAAGCTCCAAATCATGTTGAAATACAGAAATTGACACTTTTCCAAAAACAAGCTCTAAATCATGTTTGATGCACTCTGGAAGTAAATTTTTTTTCAGTACTGTTTAATCAGGATGTTAGGAACACTGTGGACAGTTTTCAGCAAGTTGCAACATTGAAATACAGAAATTGACACTTTTCCATAAACAAGCTCCAAATCATGTTGAAATACAGAAATAAACACTTTTCCAAAAACAAGCTCTAAATCATGTTTGATGCACTCTGGAAGTTAATTTTTTTTCAGTACTCTTTAATCAGGATGTTAGGAACACTGTGGACAGTTTTCAGCAAGTTGCAACATTGAAATACAGAAATAAACACTTTTCCAAAAACAAGCTCTAAATCATGTTGAAAAACAGAAATAAGCACTTTTCAAAAACAAGCTTCAAATCATGTTGAAATACAGAAATTGACACTTTTCCAAAAACAAGCTCCAAATCATGTTGAAATACAGAAATAAACACTTTTCCATAAACAAGCTCTAAATCATGTTTGATGCACTCTGGAAGTTAATTTTTTTTCAGTACTGTTTAATCAGGATGTTAGGAACACTGTGGACAGTTTTCAGCAAGTTGCAACATTGAAATACAGAAATAAACACTTTTCCAAAAACAAGCTCTAAATCA